>NC_069501.1:516307415-516484915 GCF_027579735.1 Bombina bombina | reverse complement strand
ATTTTCCTACAGAGAGAATTGTAAAACCAGGACTGTTGGTGGTGCTTTAGGACTGGAGTTTGCCACCCTGCAATACATGATAAATAAAAACACCATAAATGTTATTTTTTTCCTTGGGGAGAACAGATGCCGTTTGTTTGAAATGTCCTTCAGAGACCTGGGACATTCCAGTTTAGCAATACTGCTGTATCCTGCGTGCCAAGTTACTACCATAACCAAAGTGCTACCCCACCAAGTTGCACCGCAAGGGAGGTCCTTGTTGCCGTTACCTTTGCCTGTTAGTGGACTGGGGCCTGAGACTGGAGGGTAGAAGAGGCTTTCCTCAGGGAGATGCTTATGGCAGTTGACAGGATCTGAGCGACTTTTGGATGTCAGTGAGAATAATCTCTAGGAGAAAAGTTGCACTTCTGGATATGGTTCCCTAGATTATCCATAGATTATCACTCAAGAGGCTGGGAGCTGCGGTTTGAGCTGCTATTGGTAGAATTTGTTCCTTACAATGGGACTGTTGAAAGAAACATTTATCTGACTGTAGTGTTGCCACTAACATGTTCAATAAGGACTCATTTCTAGCTTACGTGACACCTACTTATGTTTATTATAAACTTTAATTTTCAGATTTGTTTTATTATTTATCTTGATGCCCCGTGTTTCTGGTGAGCCTTTAGGCTCCCCGGAAACACAAGTTATGAAGCAGCGGTCTAAAGACCGCTGCTCCATAACCTGTCCGCCTGCTCTGAGGCGGCGGACAGAAATCAACCCGATCGAATGCGATCGGGTTGATTGACACCCCCTGCTAGCGCCCCATTGGCCGCGAATCTGCAGGGGCGGCATTGCACCAGCAGTTCACAAGAACTGCTGGTGCAATGATAAATGCCAACAGCGTATGCTGTCGGCATTTATTGATGTGCGGCGGACATGATATGCCACATCGCATCATGTCCGTCCGCACTATCATAAATTGACCCCCTACTGTAATTTTCTCACTGGTATTTTCCTAAATCATATTTGTGCCTAATGCTAGTGAGGGGTTTCTTTAATAGTTTTTTCTTTTGTATGTTGGTTACATCACCATTTTTTGAGGCAGCTAAAATGGTCAAGTTACACGATATTTCAGAAAATCCACATTCAATCTTTGTTTATTGGCGCAAGTGTTAAAACAAATGGAGAGTAACAAACTTGAAGAAAAAAAGAGAGGGTCTTTGCGGTAATAGTCCAAGGATGATCTCAGGGTATAATATAAAAAACAGTTAAGGAGCGGAAGAAACTACATACAGTAATTACAGTATAAAGCACGCATGCGCTCATACACTGCAAATATATATGCACTTGCTTACATTAACAAACATACAAATGTTTTTGTGGGCGTTGTACAGAAGTACAAAAACTCTCGCTATATTTCTATCCTATCTCTAATGGTGTATAATGCAGTGAAATCTCCTAACATGTTACTACCCATCAAAAGTAATATATGAAGGTGCTGTGTGTATAGATGCATAAGTTTGCATGCATGTGAGTACTGTCATATGGATACATTCTCTCCCCCTCAGCTCTTCTTTGTACTGTCACCTGAGAAAATCCTTTGGGAATCCATATTAATATCTTTAAATAGGCAAAGACCCCCCATCTTCTCTGTATATTAATTACACACTTTTGTTTTTAGCACCTAAGTCAATAAGCCAAAATAGAGATATACATATTAACCTTATTAAAGGTGCATAAAAAATAATTACCTTGCTGGGTGATGTACACTGCAAATATACAATTTGATTAACCATTGCACTATGACTGCATTTATGAAAAAAAGCTGTATTAACCTTTTTTTAGCTCTGTGACCAGAATCCCTTGCACATAATGTTGGAGCCTAGACAACAGGGCCACCCTTAGCATTTGGGGGGCTTTTGGCAAGAGAATTTTGTGGGGCCCTTCAGTCCAGCTCCCTTATTGCCCTCCACCCCCTGTATGGCCTTCCCTTGTCCCAACATTCAGTGTTACATATATATAAAGAATAACACTATATATTACACCACCTGATATCATAAACACTTCTTCATAATCTAAATAGAGGATGTACATTGCACCTTCTCATACCCTCACCTCTGAAAGTGCAGGGCCCCCAAAGTGTGAAGCCCAAGGAGGGTGCCCCTTTCACCCACTAGACAACTGCTAATTAGGGGTACATGCAGCATACACTTCATTGCCTGTCAATCATGCTTGTGCACAAAGAAAATGTCATTCAGCAGCTAAGTATAGCATGGGGTAAGTAACGGCTTCCAATGACTACGTTGAAAAAGAAAAACTCTAAAGCAGGCTTTTATTTACATTGAAAAAAACACTTATTGCAAAGAGTGTTAATTAGGGATAGTCAAATGTGCTGAGAGTGTATTTCGTTTGGTAGAACCAATAGTCCTGTGGACATTCGTTTTAGACAATCGAATGTTGATAAGAAAGAAAATCCATTAAAATTCAGTAATCAAATGTTATTTCTAGTTTTCAAATGTTACTTTTGATTTTGAATGTTCATAATTAAATTAAATATCCACATTCAATTTAACAAATACTATTCAGAAATTTAATAGTTCATGTGGTAGGGAATTTAGTAAATTGGTACATCATAGATACAAATATATAAATTTGAATGTTTCTATTTTGAATATTGCATCATTCAAATATTCCATTTAAAGGGACATAATACTCATATGCTAAATCACTTGAAACTGATGCAGTATAACTGTAAAAAGCTGACAGGAAAATATCACCTGAGCATCTCTATGTAAAAAAGGAAGATATTTTACCTCACAATCTCCTCAGCTCAGCAGAGTAAGTTCTGTGTAAAAAGTTATACTTCACCTGCTCCCAGCTGCAGGGAAAAAAAAAAAAAAATGAAGAAATGAACAGCAGCCAATCAGCATCAGCAGTGCTGAGGTCATGAACTCTTACTGTGATCTCATGAGATTTCACTTAACTCTCATGAGATTTCATAGTATGCTTCCTTTACCTGATTGGTGAAATAATATGAGAGTTCACGATGCTCATCCCTTCAGATGTCCCAGGACAGACACACTAAAATGCTGCTTAGAAATCCTTTACAATGGGAGGTGGCTACTGAGGAACTTTTGAGGTAAAATATCTTTCTTTTTTACATAGAGATGCTCAGGTGATATTTTCTAGTCAGCTTTTTACAGCTATGCTGCATCACTTTCAAGTGTTTAAATATTTGGGAATTATGGCCCTTTAAAGAAAGCATTACAAATACTATTACATTAAACGTACTGTAGAAATTCGAAAATCTTTTGTGTTAATATGATTGGCTGTACAGACACTTCATTACTGTGCTAACTTTTATGTTACTTTAAGGAAAAACAAATGCTTACGCCAAATGTTATATGCTTGTGTCAAATGCACTCAAAATAATTTTTTTTTTCTTGAAGACATATCTGTGTGCAGTATATACCAAACATTTTTGTTAATTGAGTCCTTATTATCACTACTGGCTACTAACTGGGGAAAAGGTAAGTGAATCACATTTTTATGGTTATTACTAAGAAAACTATTGGCAAACAATAATCTGCTTTGTAGAACAAAACGCACTGCGACAATTACATCATAAGTTTCTTGTCACTCATCAGAATTATAGGGTGCTGTATATTCAAATTCAGGTTAATTACATAAAGGATTATTGAATTATGTATATTATCTGTGCATAGATAGAAACATTTAGAATATATAGCTATACTTACACAATAGCACTCACTCCTCGACAGTACCTCTCCCACATGCTTCGAAAACGTGGCTGCCCACCTATATCCCATAGCTGAGAAGGAGCAGAAGAATTTAGTCAGTGGCTGTTCCTGTTTTTATATGGTGCATACAAATCTCATTACCAAGCTTCTCAAACACACAGCATATGTTGTTTAACAAATACAACAGAAAGTTATCATTTCAGAATTTTTTTTTTTTCACAAGCCCAGCAATGTAGTGACAGATTCAGGTTAATTTAACACAATTAAAAGAGACAATGACAGAAACATAGAAATATTACTGCCATAGCAGACATACTGCTGGCCAGTACAATGATCATGCTTCCCACTGAGACTGAATAGCAGAATATGTCACTCACTTAGAACGGTAAGGTAATGGATTTACCTGATATCTATAAAGGTCAACTAGGTCCGCAAAAATACTGTATAGTCAGAGGCTGACCAGGAAAAGGAACAACAGGGCTCATTTTATCATTTAAGGGCGGACAGGTGTGTACATATTCGCCCCTGTCCGCCACAGCTCTCCTCTGTTGGGCAGCAATTCGCTGCCAGAATTTAATATTGCACATGAGCACTATTTTGCTCTCGCATGCAATCCCGCCCCCTCCCATGCACAGCCAATCACGCGCGGGCAGGAGCTGTCAATCTCCCCGGTAGGACTAGAACAAGAGGTGGAGAAGAGGGTAAGGAATCAGCGGTCTGATCACTGCTGCTTGATAAATCGTGACTGCAGTCATAGGGAGGAGAAGGGCTTCATAAATCGAGCCCTAAGTTGGACGTACAAAAATAAAATATTAGCTTAGATCCTATGCAAGTGTCTATTGATAGAGACAGAGAATAAAGCAAAGCAACAGCCCTGTCAATAGCGGATAGGGTTGCAACTCAGCCTGTTTTTTTTCTGACATGGCCAGGGAGGTTCAGTTCAAAGTTGAAAATAAAGATTAGAAATAGAAATAAAGATACTATCATAGTCGAACGTCTGCTAAGTGTATTGGAATCTAATTATAAACAAATGATCATTTAAAATCATTCCTAGCTTTAGTTCCCTGATTTATGCTGCATAATTACTTATGCAAATGTATGCTAATGAGCACATGCAGTATTTTCTTTCAGAAAAGGTTGCAACCCTATTTTATTTTATTTTTTGTATCAAGGACTGCAGCATCGCTAGGGGTTGCGACCTCGGCCATGTTTTCCTGGACACTTGTGAGTTGCGCAGGATGCAGGGTAAGTAGGGAGGAACATTTATTGCACAACATTATTTATGTGATGTCCAGAGGCACAATACACCCTCAAGTGTCCAGGAAAACATAGCCGATGTGGCATCCCTAAGCAGTTCCAAAGTAATAGTGATCGCTACTACTTCCTACTATAACATAAAAGCAATAATATTCTATGACTGACTCACTATGTGCAGCAGCTTGCAATGCTTTTATAGCCATTTCTAATAGTGATGTCTAAAAGCAGCTTTACAACTGATTTTTACTATTGTACCACAACTGCCCCAATTAAACCCTAACAGGGGATATCCCAGCACAAATAATTATCACGGCTGACCCTCTACACCACCATAACCAAGAGCCCCACAACTCTAATTCGTAAACCCCCCCTCTAATTATCTAATCTCACTGTTTGCCTCCCCATAACTGTAAAAGTTGTTGCTTTTCGCTAGCAAATCAACTTTACCCAGCAGTGACTCAACCTACTCCCAGCCGATGAGTGGCAAAAACAAAGAAACGGCTGAACTAACCCCAGCTAAGCTTAAAAGCTGTAAACACAGCAATGCTATGGCTAAAAGAGAATCTGCCTATAAGCAGATTGAAGTAAAAAGGTGAGACATAGTGAACTTCATTTGCATATTTTACCCACAATCCTGTGGAGCATTGGAAACAATGTTTCTAGAGGTTTTCTGTGGGGAAAATAAGTCTTTGACTTGTCCAGATTTGTTAATGTACTACCCAATGAGTTATTCTCTCTACATTTTGTGCATAGTAGAGGATTTTAATCTCACTTTTCGTCTCCCCATAATTTTAAAAATTGTTGTTTTAGATAGATAAATATATAGATAGAGAGATAGACAGATAGAGAGACAGATAGACACAGAGAGGCCCTTTTATCAAGCTCCGAATGGAGCTTGTTGGCCCGTGTTTCTAAAGACCACTACTCCATAACCCTGTCGACCTGCTCTGATGAGGCAGACAGGAATCGCCACAATTCAACCCAATCGAGTACGATCAGGTTGATTGACACCTCCCTGCTGGCGGCCCATTGGCCGCGAGTCTGCAGGGGGCGGCGTTGCACCAGCAGCTCTCAGCATTCAGCAATGTCTGCCAGACCTGATCCACACTGTCGGATCAGGTCCGACAGACATTTGATAATTCGGCCTCTATATATATATTTTTGTTCTCCACTTCATAAAAGACCTGAGAGTTCAGTTTCTTTATTGATGATATTTGTTACATTACTGCACCCAGGCAGACGACCTTAGGAGGATATATCCTGTGCAAGGGACGGTATTTTATATATATATATATATATATATATATATATATATATATATATATATATATATATAAATAAATAAAAATAGCCTTCTGAAAATCGAGCACTTGGCAACTTTACTAAGACCAATTGCTTTAAGTACACATTGTGACAAAGCCTTTTTTCACGGTATACAGTTTAGAACAGAAAGTGCTCTTTATACACATATACTGTATGCATAATGGTATTAACTTTTAAACAACAAGAAATATTGCTAGTTTTTCTCTCACCTTGATGGTTACATTTCCCTTAGTGATTTTCCTCATGTTAAACCCAACAGTTGGTATCATGTCTTCATTAAACTGTCCTGACTGCAAGAACAAAAAGATAAAACAATGTTAAACTGTCACTTGATTTCTTTCAACTACAGTTCCCCCAATATTTTCTAATCTGTAGGACTCCATTAAACATATCACAGTACCTCTGTATGTTGCCTTGGAAACAAGGCCTTGTGCAGTACCAGATCTGAGGCATCATATGCAGTAGAGGGAGTCGGAAGACTAAATGGGAGGGTGTTATATTAGGGATGAAGGAAAGAGTAGTGGCTAATTTTTTATCAGTGAACTTGGGAAGCTGGCTTGATGGTGGAGTTGAGAATGAGATTTCAGGAGATTGGCTGATAAAAGAAAAATCATTAAAATATCAGACTATTCATTTTGGGGTAGTAGGAGGCAATCATGTAAATGTTAATATTTTAATATAATTTTACAATCAGAAGAGTGGGAAGGTTCAACTGTTCTTTAATTGTACTGTGTGGTTTTAAATAATACATTTTACAAATTTGTCATTTATCTTTGTAACATGAAACATTCAATAAACCTTATAAATTAACTGTTGCACGTGTGCAATATTGGGTCGGAAGGAGCACGCATTTTACAGGTTGAAAGTAAGCACGATCGCTTGAGCGCAATTGAATTTAACGTGCGTCTGGATAGCTCGACTTCAGAGCTCTGGTTAAATGTTACGAATATCAAAAAAGTGTCAGAAAACCCATCAAAAATACTTTAAAAGTACAGTTACACTCATAATCACACTAAGGTCTAGATTTATGAAGCCCCTACGGCAGCAAGTTCTCACAAGAACTTGCTCGCCGTGATTTATCAAGCAGCGGTCACCAGACTGCTGCTTGATAATGCTCTTCGCCACCTCTAAACTGGCGAAATTCAATCTCCTCGGTCGAGTCCGACCGAGGAGATTGACAGCTCCTGCCCGCGCGTGATTGGCTGTGCGCGGGCAGGGGGCGGGATTGCACGCGAGCGCAAAATTGCGCTCGTGTGCAATGCCGAATGCCTGCGGGTATTTTCGCCCCACCACAGGCGAGCTGAGGCGTACAGGGGCGCGTATACGCGCCCCTGTACGCCTCAGCTTTAATAAATCTAGCCCTAATAATAAAATAATTTTAAAAAATGCATAACAAAGTTATGACTCAAAGATATGAGGTCTCAGATGTAAGAAAAAAATGGACTGCTTTAACAGAGATACATACATACACGTCTAAATATGTATATGTATGTACAGTTTATATATATATATACACACACACACAACCCAAATTTGGAGAAAGTTAGGTCAGTATGGAAAATGAAAAAAAAGAAACAAAAAAGAGTAATTTGAAAATTCAATTCACCCTGTACTATATTGAAAAAACATTAACACATTATTTGATATTTTACTTTGTGAATTTAATGTGTCCTATACATATATTGCTTTGCTGCTTTCTGCCATAACCACACCTTGTGAAATAACATATACAGCCCAAACCATACAGTGTGGCTCTGCAAACACTAAGCATACTACACTAAGCAGCCTTAAATGTATCATTTAGTCATAGGCCTCTATTTAACAAAGTCTGGCAAAACTGATCCGACAGTGCGGATCAGGTCTGCCAGACCTCGCTGAATACGGCGAGCAATACGCTCTCCGTATTCAGCATTGCACCAGCAGCTCACAAGAGCTGCTGGTGCAACGCCGCCCCCTGCAGACTCGCAGCCAATGGGCCGCCAGTAGGGGGGGTGTCAATCAACCCGATCGTACTCGATCGGGTTGATTTCCGGCGATGTCTGTCCACCTGCTCAGACCAGGCGGACAGGTTATGGAGCAGCGGTCTTTGTGACCGCTGCTTCATAACTGCTGTTTCTGGCGAGTCTGAAGACTCGCCAGAAACACGGGCCGTCAAGCTCCTTTTGGAGCTTGATAGATAGGCCCCATAATCTTGACTGGCTAACAAAATTTTATACATTTATTTATTTTAATTATTTATTTATAAAATATTTTACCAGGAAGGATACATTGAGATTTCTCTCGTTTTCAAGTATGTCCTGGGACATACTTAAATAAAACCCTTAGCCAATTAAGTCCCGAAGAAAATCATAGACCTGAATGTTTTTTTCTGTTAAAAGTTTGTAATTAATGTTTTTATTTTTCTGTTTATTTCTAAGTGGGATGGGGTGATGGGGGGAGGGTGTTTTCTGTAGCGGGTTGAATGAATGGGATGTTAGTAGTAGAGGTAGTCACAGTTAGGGTTAATTGTGGTGAGGAGTTCAGGTCAGCTATTATTACTAATATCAATGGTCAATTGCAGTGAAGGATTATTGCAGTAGGGCAGGGGTTGGGTACTCTGGGGTGATAGTTGTTGTTGTTGTTTATTGTGATGGGGGTTCAGGGCAGCCATTATAACTAATAGCTAGGTGGGTTAGTTGGGGGTAAAGAGTGATTATTATGGGGGTTCTACCATAGGAAGATGTTAGACTGATGGGAGTAGAAAGAATTAAGGCAGTGCAGTAAGTGCAATTAATGTGGATCATATTAATCAGCTGTCAGGTACCACTACTGGTTTGTACCCTGTGGGTCAGGTATGATTGACGATAAAATGAAGTTGCTCTGAATAATCTGCTCTCACTTGATATTTTTCATAACGGCTCTATTATAGCAACGAGCACAGGATGTGGAAAAATTTCAGTTTATCTAGAACATCTGTATGGAATACAATTAAACATGTTTGTTTTATTAATGTATGCATTTACTAAGCTTAAAATATAGAAATTGCTGCTCATGATGTACCAACATTAAAGGGACACTGGTAAATGTATATAGAAGTGCAGTAAGTCAGTTATTTATAACATAACAGCTGTTTCATATTCAAATTAAATATTTTACATTTTATTGATGGTTTACTCTTAGGGGCCAATTTATCAAGCTTTGTATGGAACTTGATGCCCCCGTTTCTGTGCGATCCTTCAGGCTCGCCGGAAACAGCAGTTCTAAAGCGGTCTAAAGAATGCTGCTCCATAACTTGTCCGCCTGCTCTGAGGCCGCGGACAGAAATCAACCCGATCAAATACGATCCGGTTGATTGACATCCCCTGCTAGCGGCGGATTGGCCGCGAATCTGAAGGGGGCGGCATTGCACTAGCAGTTCAAGTTTAACTGCTGGTGCAATGATAAATGCCGACAGTGTATGCTGTCGGCATTTAGCGATGTACAGCGAACATGATAGGCTACATCGTATCATGTCCGCTCGCACTATGACCCCTTAATTCCTTCATTATTTTAATGAGGTGAGCAATTCATATATATGCAAATATAGGAAGTGGGTTTAAACTGGAAGACAGTCTGTGGTATCTACAGTATATCAGTGATGGCAAACACCACATGTCAACAGATCAATATTTTAGAACCTTTAAGAACCTATTAAAGGGACACTCAGGTCAATTTAAATTTTCATGATTCAGATACAGCATGTAATTTTAAACAACTTTCCAATTAACTTCCATTAAAAAAATGTGCACAATCTTTTATATTTACACTTTTTAAATCACCAGCTCCTACTGAGCATGTGCAAGAATTCACAGACTATACGTATATGCATTTGTGATTGGCTGATTGCTATCACATGGTACAGGGGGAGTGGAAATATACAAATTTGTTAGAAAAAAATCTACTACTCATTTGAAATTCAGAGTAAATGCTATTGTATTGTCTTGTTATCTTGCATTTGTTGATTATGCAAATCTACTGTGTTTACTGGTCCTTTAAAGGGACATTGAACTAAAAAAATTGTCATGATTCAAATAGAACATACAATTTTAAACAACTTTCCAATTTACCTCTATTATCAAATTTTCTTAATTTTCCTGTTATCCTTTTTTGAAAAGCTGGTATGTAAGCTCAGAAGTGTGCACATGTCTGCAGCACTTTATGGCAGCAGTTTTGCAACAATGTTATACATTAGCAGGAGCACTAGATGGCAGCACTATTTCCTGCCATGTGGTGCTTCAGGCATGTGCACGCTACCTACCTAGGTATCTCTTCAACAGAGAATAACATGAGAAAGAAGCAAATTTGATAATACAAGTAAATCGGAAACTTTCTTAAAATTGTAATCTCTATCTAAATAATAAAAGAACAATTTTGGGTTTCATGTCCTTTTAAACACAACAATTATAAAATATTGCCTAACAATGTCCAGGGGCACAGAGACCGGTTTAGGTAAGGGCAGGACCGGACTGGGTACAAAAATAGTCCCAGGCATTTAAAGGCAGAGCAGCCCACATCAGTTAGACTTCTGTCAGATAGACAAAAATGAAAAGAGGGCGCCTCATAGTGTAATCTTGTTGTGATAATACAGGTGTGCTGTAGTTAATTGTGCTTACCACAAATGTAGGCACCGTACTGTGACCGGCGCAAAAGCGCAGGCTAACACTTAACAGTGGCTAGTACACTGAACCGGTTCTCCCAGTAATGGACGCCGCTGCGTATTGGTGTCGAACAGCTGTTTGATAGAATTCAAGCCTTTTTCTTTAACAGCTATGAAATGGTGCAAAGAACACGGACAACTTCCAATGTTAAAACTAACAAATAACGCTTTATTGTGACGCGTTTCTCGACCGGTACTGGTCGTTTCTTCAGACAAAAAGCGCTTTTTGTCTGAAGAAACGACCAGTACCGGTCGAAAAACGCGTTACAATAAAGCGTTATTTGTTAGTTTTAACATTGGAAGTTGTCCGTGTTCTTTGCACCATTTCATAGCTAACCAGACATTGAGGCATATTTAAGAAATGTCTTGCGGACCTGATGATAAAAGTTAGTTGGAAAGTTGTTTAAAATCACATGCCCTTTCTGAATCATGAAAGTTTAATTTTGACAAGACTGTCCCTTTAATAAAACTAAAATGATAACTTTTAAATGTCTATCAAGACAAACACTTTTAGACAAATCTGTTTGATAACAATGCTTCTGATTGTTCAAAGACGCATGTTTTGACTGCAACATGCTGGGTTTTTAATAAGCAAAAAAATCAAACAGTAACTGACACAACAGATTGTGCACTAGATTTATGTATAGTTTGGTGATTAAAAAAAGAACCTATTCCTAATATATTAACACTATCCTATGATCTTGTTTTATTTAAACATACAGCTGCCCTATACCCATGCAATTCACCTGCCCCACATCTCAGTAGCTGGATCCGGTCACTCAGGTTTACTACCTGCAGGCCATAAAGGGTATCATACTTTCTGATCTCTATGACGACAGTGGACAGTGATGTGTGTCATCTACAGCTGTGCCATGATATACTGCAGCAATCTGCCCTAATCACACCTTGTAAAAGCACATATACAGCCCAAACCATACAGTGTTACTCCCCAAGCACTAAGCATACTACACTAAGCCACAAGGTGGGACTAGAACTGTGGGCATCATCAGATCCTTAAAGGGACACTATAGTCAAAATACACTTTCATGATTTAGAAAGAGCATGCAGTTTTAAGACACTTTCCAATTTACTCTGATTATAAAAAATTTCAGTCTTTTTATATTTACACTTTCTGAGGCACCAGTTCCTACTGAGCATGTGCACACGTTTACAGGGTATACATATACTAGTCTGTGATTGGTTTATGTCTGTCACATGATACAGGGGGCAGAAAATGGGAGAAAAAAATTGCAAGAAGAAAATCTACTACTTATTTGAAATTCAGAGTAAGTGCCATGGCATTGTCTTTTTTTATGCACTTGCTAATAATGCAATTCTATTGTATTTAGTGTTTAGAACAGAAAGCAGTTGAAGCAGTTAAAGGGACATAAAACCCAATTTTTTTTCTTTTATGATTCAGATAGAACATAACATTGTAAACAACTTTCTAATTTACTTCTATTATCAAAGTTTCTTAGTTTTCTTGTTATCCTTTGTGGAAAAGCAGAAATGTAAGCTCAAGAGCGTGCACGTCTCTGCAGCACTATATAGCAGCAGTTTTGCAACCATGTTATACATTAGCAGGGGCACTAGATGGCAGCACTATTTCCTGTTGTGTAGTGCTTCAGGCATGTGCACGCTACCTACCTAGGTATCTCTTCAACAAAGAATAACATGAGAATGAAAAAAAATTGATAATAGAAGTAAATTGGAAACTTTTTCAAAATTGTATCCTCTATCTGAATCATGAAAGAAAGTTTTGGGGTTTAATGTCCCTTTAAACAAGCATGAAACCCAATTTTTTCTTTCATGATTCAGATAGATAATACAATTTTAAAAAAGGTTCCAAATTACTTCTATAATCAAGTTTGCTTTGTTTTCATATTATTCTTTGCTGAAGAGATATCTAGGCATGAAGGGGCCAAATTATCAAGCTCCTAATGGAGTTTGATGCCCCTGTTTCCATGCGAGCCTTCAGGCTCGCCGGAAACAGCAGTTATGAAGCAGAGATCTAAAGACCGCTACTCCATAACTTGTCCGCTGCCTCTGAGGCTGACGTCTTCAATCCGCCCAATCCTATACGATTGGGTTGATTGATACCCCCTGCTAGTGGCCGATTGGCCGTGAATCTGCAGGGGGCAGCATTGCAAAAGCAGTTCACAAGAACTGCTTGTGCAATGATAAATGCCGACAGCGTATGCTGTCAGCATTTATCGATGTGCGGCGGACATGATACGCTACATCGTATCATGTCCGTCCGCACTTTAATAAATCGGCCCCGAAGTGTGCACATGCCTGAAGCACTACATTACATGAAATAGTGCTGCCATTTAGAGATCTTACTAATGTATACAATTGTTGCAAAACTGCTGCCATTATTGCCATATAGTGTTTCAGAAACGTGCACATTCCTGAGCTTTACCTTCCTTCAAAGGATAACAAGGAAACAAAGAAAATTTGATAATAGAAGTAAATTGGAAAGTTGTTTAAAAATGAATTTTCTTTCTGAATCATGAAAGAAAAATTTTGGGTTTTATGTCCCTTTAAGTGACCACGTTCATGGTTGATGTCAGTGCACACATGACCTGCAAAATGTTTTCTGGGTTTTGAAATTCAATATGAGCTCTGGTTTATAACTAAAAAAAAAAACAAGTTAAATATCTGCACTCAGATTTGAACTATCAAACCTCAACTTACACCTGGCATAGCCCTCCTCAGTAAACACCAGGGGCCCTAAAGCTCTCTGCTCGGTTGAGATTACCTAAGAAGCTTCACCAGTAATCATTTTTGGACTTTTGCCAAGTACACTGGACGACCCACTGAAAATGCATTTAACAGTTTCTAAGCAGTTGTCTCTCAGAGCCTTGCTCGTTGCCTGCACCACTTGTATGTAGGTATTTTCACCAGGCCTCACTTAATTGCTCCCGCATTCTGTTGGCGTAACTTTGCTGTTTTCTGCTGAACTGTGTTACACTGTATCGTGCTGACCTGTAGCGATCTGTATCCTGCTGACCACTACTGTCCTGCATTTTGCTGGTCATCACTGCTCAAGTATTTTGCTGATCATCCTGCTGACCTTTACTATGCTATATCCTGCTAGTTATTATCAACTTGTATTCTGCTGTCCTTTAATGCCCTGTATCCTGCTAACTGTTATCAGTCCCTGTATCTGCTGGCTATTATTGCTGTTGTCTTCATGACTGTTGCCTGTTTCTAGTAGCTATTGCACCTAACCTTTTTGATTTTCACCCATGATTACTATTACCACTTCCTAAGCTTAAAGGGACATAATACTCATATGCTAAATTACTTGAAACTGATGCAGTATAACTGTAAAAAGCTGACAGGAAAATATCACCTGAGCATCTCTATGTAAAAAAGGAAGATTTTTTTACCTCACAATCTACTCAGCTCAGTAGAGTAAGTTCTGTGTAAAAAGTTATACTCAGCTGTTGCCCAGCTGCAGATAAAAAAAATTAAAAATGAAGACATGAACAGCAGCCAATCAGCATCAGCATTGCTGAGGTCATGAACTCTTTTACTGTGATCTCATGAGATTCGACTTAACTCGCACGAGATTTCCTTAAAGGGACATGAAACCCAAAAACTTTCTTTCATGATTCAGATAGAACATACAATTTTAAACACCTTTCTAAATTACTTCTATTATTTTATTTGCTTACTTCTCTTGTTATCCTTTGCTGAAAGGTTTATCTAGGAAAGCTCAGGAGCAGCAAATAACCTAGGTTCTAGCTGCTGATTGGTGGCTGCATATATATACCAATTGTCATTGGCTCACCCATGTGTTCAGTCAGCAACCAGAAGTGCATTGCTGCTCCTTCAACAAAGCATACCAAGAGATCGAAGAAAAATTCATAATAGGAGTAAATTAGAAAGTTGTTTAAAGCTGCATGCTCTATCTGAATCATGAAAGAAAAAATTGGGTTTCATATCCCTTTAAACTGAATAGGGAAATAAGATGAGTATGCACGTAAGCTCACTCCCTTAACTGTCCCGGGACAGACATACTGATTTGCTGCTTAGAAGTCATTTACAATGGGATGTGGCTACTGAGAAACTTTTGAGGTAAAATATCTTTCTTTTTTACATAGAGATGTTCAGGAGATATTTTCTAGTCAGCTTTTTATAGCTATACTGCAGCACTTTCAAGTGTTTAAACATTTGGGTATCATGGCCCTTTAATTTTGGTCTTTTCAGTTTTACTTGCTTCTGTTATTCAGATTATATTCAGAGAAATATAGAAGCATATCTGCTCCTGAGCCTACCTAGGTATGCTTTAAAAAAAGGAAGAGTATGAAGTAAAGTTGACAATAGAAGTAATTTAAAAAGTCTTTTCGGAAACCAGCAACAAAGTTTCACAGTTCAGTCAATAGGATTTTAGAGAGAGAGAGAGATGATTGTATAAATTAAAATATCATTTTATTGAATTCGTTAAAACAGACCTGGCACAGCACATAGAAATCCCCACTGCTGACGCGTTTCCTGCCTCACGGGCAGTTCATCAGAGCATACAGAGATCACCTGAAGCTGCTGTTTTAAACACACAGGTACACCAAAAAAGTCCAATCACATAGAAGCTAGGAAAGTGCAGTAAACACCCACCCTTTAACTCATTCCATTCCATTAACATATTATACATTATTTAAATGTGACTGAACCAATTGGGTTCCTAAGAGAAAACAGCACAAAAAATAAAAATACAAAATAAAGAACAAAGTATGATACAGAATATAAAATTCGAATGTTTAGAATGAACTCTTTTTTGGGAACATTTTATATCGTAACAATTTATCTAAAAGAGTTACGCCTATAATCTGATGTTAAAAATTGCTAAAGTTTAATAATAATAATAATGAAATAAAGGTGAGTTAACCCATTGCCATTTGGAGTATATAAGATAAATGCAAAATGTAGTCTAAGGGTCATCACCAAGACTGTGTCAGTCAAAAAATAAACAAAGAAGAAGATGGATAAATAACTTTAAGCAAATAATTGAGCCAACAATTCAATGTTTGATTACATATTCCTGAAAAGGCACATATAAAGGGAGCATTAATTTTGAATTAGAAAGACACTAAATTCTGAAATTGCATAAATTGTAAAATGTTTGCAAGGGGTCAGACTGGCCAAAATAGCACCTATCTTTCTACAGTGTGTAATCCATAAATATAAATCAGCTCCTATCTATAAAAAGTTTGACATCGCTAATTTTATTTATTCCCAGTGGATGACCCGTTTTTAAAGTGTGAATCCAAAAAATTTCTCTTTTTGATAATGCCTGATATCTATCTCCTCCTCTAGCTCCCAATGTGACTTGCTCAATCCCCTGAAAAAGAAAGTGAGCGAGTCTATTGGTATGTGTAAAGAAATGTTTTGCAACTGGAGTCTTTGGAACCTCTGCTTCCAATGACAAAAGATGCTCTCTTATTCGATCTTTGAGATTCCTTGAAGTAAGGCCAACGTATTGAAAATTGCAAAATGAGCAAGTTATAAGATAAATTACATACACAGAATTGCAATTAATAGATTCTCTTATTTTATAGGAAATCCCAGTCTGCATAGATATGAAGCTATTGCCTACAAGTGCATAGTCACAGCACTTGCAAGGTTTAGTACCACATTTATGAAAGCCAATATTAGTTGGTAGCCAGTTATTTTTTGTATTCTCCCTGGTTTTGATTTTGGAAGAGAAATTCTTTCTTATTTTGTCACCTATAGTATCAGATCTGCTAGCAACAAAATTGCAATTACCAGATATCAACCTGAGATCAGCATCTCTCTCCAGCAATGGCAATCTTGTTTTGATTATATTGCAGATATCTCCAAACTGTCTACTGTATTTGGTGACAAAATTAATACCTCTTTTTTGTTTCAATCCCTGATCAGAATTTGAAATAATGCGATCTTTTAGTAAATTATTTCTATCAAAGCTTGACACCAGATTAGACTGTTTTTTTAAATCTTCTAAGTCATAACCTCTGGCTACCAAGCGCTCTGTTAAGTCATTGGCATGTTTCCAATAATCACTTAGATTAGTACAGTTGCGTCTGAGTCTAATATATTGGCCCTTTGGTATCCCCTTTTTTAAATGTTTGGGATGGGAGGAGTCTGCTCTAAGGATAGTGTTACCACTTATTTCTTTCCTATATGATTCTGTAAATATTGTTTGACCACCATTCCTAAGATATATATCAAGGTACGGAATGCTGTTGTGGGATGCACTGAAGGTGAACCTGAGATTACCATCATTGCAATTGAGATAGTCTATGAAATGATTAAGTTCTCCCTCAGTGCCATCCCACACTAGCAAAATATCGTCTATATACCTGGTATACATCTTAATATTGTTATGAAAGATGTTACTTTCACTAAAAATCTTTAGAATTTCAAAATTTGCCAAATAGAGATTTGCATACGAGGGGGCAAATTTTGCCCCCATCGCAGTGCCCTTAAGTTGAATGAAAAATTCTCCATTGAAAATGAAAAAGTTTCTGTTCAATAGAAAAGATGTAGCCATTAGAATAAATTCTATCAAATCAGCATCATATCCAGAATATCTCTCCAGCATTTTTTTCATGGCATTTAGCCCCAAATTATGCGGAATACATGAGTATAAAGAGATTACATCTATGGTGACAAAAAGAAAACTCTTTTTCCATTCAAAATTTTGAATCAGCCTGATCAGATGTTTGGTATCTCTTAGAAACCCAGGTAGCGATTGCACAATTGGTTGCAACTGGGCATCAACCCATTGGCCTAACTTCTCCCCCAGGGAGCCAATCGCAGAAATGATTGGTCTCCCTGGGGGATTCACCAAAGATTTGTGTATCTTTGGTAAAAATTTGAAAACCGGTACTCTTGGGTTCTCAACAAAGACAAAATCACATGTTTTGGTTGTGAGTATGGAGTTCTCCAGCCCCAAATCCAAAAGATGTCTTAATTCTTTCTGGAATTTATTTGTAGGATTAAATGTCATTTTTTTATAAGTATTAATGTCATCTAATTGCCTATAGGCTTCTTTTAGATAGTCAGTTTTATTTAAGACTACAATGGATCCCCCTTTGTCTGAGTCAACAATCACTATATCTTGATTATTTTTTTTTCGGAAACCAGTGTTGATCCAATCAGCCGCTCTAGTTGTACATCTGAGTCATGAGATTAGCAATGCTGATTGGATCAGTGGTAGTTTCCACTTGGGACCAACAGTGTTCCTTGGGTCCTAAGCAGCATTTCTACTGTGTGTTTAACCCCTTTGTCTAGCATTAAATAATTATTTTTCGTGTTTTGTCAACATTAGCTGTAATTATTTATAATTTACATTACCAAACTATCACCTAGATTACGAGTTTTGCGTTAGAGGCTATGCGGTGCTAACGAGCAGTTTTCCCTCACCGCTCACTTACCTACAGCGCTGGTATTACGAATTTTCATAAACCCGTCATTAAAAGACAAGAAGTGAGAATTTTGTTCATTACCGCACTCCAATACCAGCGCTGCTTAAGTCAGAAGTGAGCTGGTCGTACGTGCTCGTGCACGATTTCCCCATAGGAATCAACGGGGAGAGCCGGCTGAAAAAAAGTCTAACACCTGCCAAAAAGCAGCGTAAAACTCCTTAACGCAGCCCCATTGATTCCTATGGGGAAATAAAATATATGTCTACACCTAACACCCTAACATGAACCCCGAGTCTAAACACCCCTAATCTTACACTTATTAACCCCTAATCTGCCGCCCCCGACATCGCCGCCACCTACATTATATTTATTAACCTGCTGCTCCGGACACCGCCGCCACCTACATTATATGTATTAACCCCTAATCTGCTGCCCCCAACATCGCCGACACCTACATACTATTTATTAACCCCTAATCTGCCGCCCCCAATGTTGCCGCAACCTACCTACATTTATTAACCCCTAATCTGCCGCCGCCAGCCCGCCACTATATTAAAGTTATTAACCCCTAAACCTAAGTCTAACCCTAAAACCCACTAACTTAAATATAATTTAAATAAATCTAAATAAAATTACTATCATTAAATAAATTATTCCTATTTAAAACTAAATACTCACCTATAAAATAAACCCTAAGATAGATACAATATAACTAACAGTTACATTGTAGCTAGCTTAGGGTTTATTTTTATTTTACAGGCAATTTGTATTTATTTTAACAAGGTAGAATAGCTATTAAATAGTTATTAACTATTTAATAACTACCTAGATAAAATAAATACAAATTTACATGTAAAATAAAACCTAACCTAAGTTACAATAACACCTAACACTACACTATAATTAAATAAATTAACTAAATTAAATACAATTACCTAAATTAAATTAAATTAGCTAAAGTACAAAAAAACCCAAACACTAAATTACAGAAAATAATAAACAAATTACAGATATTTAAATTAATTACACCTAATCTAATAGCCCTATTAAAATAAAAAAGCCCCCCAAAATAAAAAAATACCCTAGCCTAAACTAAACTACCAAGGGCAGTTAGCTCTATTGCAGCCCAAAGTCCCTAACCTAAAAATAAAACCCACTCAATACACCCTTAAAAAAACCTAACACTAACCCCCTGAAGATCGACTTACTGGGAGAAGTCTTCATCCAAGCCGGGCTGAAGTCCTCAACAAAGCCGGGAGAAGTCTTCATCCAAGCCGGGAGAAGTGGTCCTCCAGACGGGCAGAAGTCTTCATCCAGACGGCATCTTCTATCTTCATCCATCCGACACGGAGCGGGTCCATCTTCAAGACATCAGACACGGAGCATCCTCTTCATCCGGAGTCTTCTTACTGAATGAAGGTACCTTTAAGTGATGTCATCCAAGATGGCGTCCCTTAGATTCCGATTGGCTAAAAGAATTCTATCAGCCAATCGAAATCTAAGGGATGCCATCTTGGATGACATCACTTAAAGGAACCGTCATTTAGTAAGAAGACGTCAATTGAAGAGGATGCTCCACGCCGGATGTCTTGAAGATGGACCCGCTCCGCGCCGGATGGATGAAGATAGAAGATGCCGTCTGGATGAAGACTTCTGCCCGTCTGGAGGACCACTTCGCCTGGCTTGGATGAAGACTTCTCCCGGCTTCGTTGAGCACTTCGGCCTGGCTTAGATGAAGACTTCTCCCGGTAAGTCGATCTTCAGGGGGTTAGTGTTAGGGTTTTTTAAGGGTGTATTGGGTGGGTTTTATTTTTAGGTTAGGGACTTTGGGCTTGCAAAAGAGCTAACTGCCCTTTTAAGGGCAATGCCCATCCAAATGCCCTTTTCAAGGCAATGGGGAGCTTAGTTTTTTTAGTTAGTATTTTATTTGGGGGGTTGGTTGTGTGGGTGGTGGGTTTTACTGTTGGGGGGGTTGTTTGTATTTTTTTTTTTTTAGGTAAAAGAGCTGATTACTTTGGGGCAATGCCCCGCAAAAGGCCCATTTAAGGGCTATTGGTAGTTCAGTTTAGGCTAGGGTTTTTTTTTATTTTGGGGGGGCTTTTTTTATTTTGATAGGGCTATTAGATTAGGTGTAATTAGTTTAAATAGCTTGTAATTTGTTTATTATTTTCTGTAATTTAGTGTTTTCTTTTTTGTACTTTAGCTAATTTAATTTGATTTATTTAATTGTTGTTAATTTAGTTAATTTATTTAATTATAGTGTAGTGTTAGGTGTTAGTGTAACTTAGGTTAGGTTTTATTTTACAGGTACTTTTGTATTTATTTTAGCTAGGTAGTTATTAAATAGTTAATAACTATTTAATAACTATCGTACCAAGTTAAAATAAATACAAACTTGCCTGTAAAATAAAAATAAACCCAAAGCTAGATACAATGTAACTATTAGTTATATTGTAACTAGCTTAGGGTTTATTTTATAGGTAAGTATTTAGTTTTAAATAGGAATAATTTAGTTAATGATAGGAATTTTATTTAGACTTATTTAAATTATATTAAGTTAGGGGGTGTTAGGGTTAGACTTAGATTTAGGGGTTAATAACTTTAATATAGTGGCGGCGACGTTGGGGGCGGCAGATTAGGGGTTAATAAATGTAGGTAGGTGGCGTCGATTTTAGGGACAGCAGATTAGGGGTTAATAATATTTCACTATTGTTTGCGAGGCGGGAGTGCGGCGGTTTAGGGGTTAATATGTTTATTATAGTGGCGGGGGCGTCAGATTAGGGGTTAATAAGTGTAGGTAGGTGGCAGCGACATTGGGGGCGGCAGATTAGGGATTAATAAATATAATGTAGGTGTCGGCGATGTTGGGGGCGGCAGATTAGGGATTAATAAATATAATGTAGGTGTCGGCGATGTTGGGGGCAGCAGATTAGGGGTTCATAAATATAATGTAGGTGGCGGCGGTGTCCGGAGCGGCAGATTAGGGGTTAAAAATGTTATTATAGTGTTTGCGATGCGGGAGGGCCTCGGTTTAGGGGTTAATAGGTAGTTTATGGGTGTTAGTGTACTTTTTAGCACTTTAGTTATGAGTTTTATGTTACGGCGTTGTACCATAAAACTCTTAACTACTGACTTTTAAATGCGTTAGGACTCTTGACAGGGTAGGGTGTACCGCTCACTTTTTGGCCTCCCAGGACAGACTCGTAATATCAGCGCTATGGAAGTCCCATAGAAAAAAGACTTTACGAAGTTTACGTAAGTCGTTTTGCGGTAAGGCCAAAGAAGTGTGCGGTGACCCTAAACCTTCAAGACTCGTAATAGCAGTGGTAGTGAAAAAGCAGCGTTAGGACCTCTTAACGCTGCTTTTTCAGCCTAACGCACAACTCGTAATCTAGCCGTTTTTTTTAATACAAATAATGTCTACTTAAATCTACTCTGTTTTCATCTGAAATCTCATTGATGTGGGCCTAGCTTTGATTTACCATAAGATTTTTTTCCTGTTTGTAATACTGCAATTAACAAATTAAATAGATTCAACACAGTGCACAGGCCGATCAAATGGGGAAAGGATTTCAGGCTCGCCGGAAACTTAAGTTAAGAAGCAGCGGTCATAAGACCGCTGCTCCTTAGCTTGTCTGCCACCTTTTAGGTGGCGGACTGAAATCATCCCCATCTGATATGATCAGGATAATTGACACCCCCTACTAGTGGCAGCGAATGTGCAGGTGCGGCATTGCACAAGCATTTCACAAGAAATGCTTGTGCAATGTTAAATGCCAACATCGTATGTTGTCTGCATTTAGCGATGTCGGGTGGACATGGTTTCGCTACAGAGAATCATGTCCGCCCGGAATTTAATAAATTGACCCCAAAGAGCATTCAATAAGGCAAGCAAGCATTAACTGTTGCAATTTTTATTATCTGGAGGAACAAATCTACTAAACATATTTCTGTCTTTATTTTCTTTTCACTGTCTTGTGTATTATTGTTAATTTTTCCCTTACATTAGAGCACTTAACAAGGGAAATATAAAAAACCTTACATCTATATCTTGTCTATACAAGGCAAACCGCTCTTTTTAATTTGCGCACTATTAAACTTTCACTAGGAGCCCGATGATCTAAAGGTCTCTGTATTGGCGAAATTATTAAAGAATGCTCGCCAGTACTTCTGTTTCTGTGGTGTAATGATCTATAGCCACTTTTTAACCTGAAAACAGGGGCATATACTGCATATTTGTATGGGGAGGAGATGCATACATTACAAAAGTGCGCAATAACATTTGAAAATTTTAATCTTACAAAACAAATAATTGAACCATTCACATAAAAATATGCAGGAAAAAAACGTAATATTAAGGTGCATCAAAAATTGGAACAAAATTCTTCACCAAAAATCGTATTTTATCAAAAATGTAAAATTTGTATGTAAATTACACAGGAATAAATCATATTAAATATGCACAGCATAAACCATAATTTAAGTACACTGGATGTACAGAAATCACTTAGAAATTTGTACTTATAAGTACAAAATACAAAGTGAATAGGCTGAACATGGTATTCCATGGGGTAGATTTATCATAGTGCGAGCGGACATCATGTCCACTGCAGATCGATAAAAATTATCATTGCACCAGCAGTTGTTGTGAACTGCTGGTGCAATGATGCCCCCTGCAGATTTGCGGCCAATCGGCCGCTAGCGGGGGTGTCAATCAACCCGATCGTATTCGATCAGGTTGATTTTTGTCCACGGCCTCAGAGCAGGCGGACAAGTTACGGAGCAGCGGTCTGAAGGCTCGCACGGAAACAGGGGTATCATGCTCCATACGGAGCTTGATAAATCGGCCCCCATTGGTGTATATGAAATTGTCTCTCTAATCCCAGAATAATTCTGTAAAGATTTTCACACTACAGATCTCACAGTTTTTACTCGCAAACTAAAAGATGGCGAGCTTTTCTCAAAACACTTATAACCCTAATAGAAAAGCACATGCATTCAAAAATATAGGCGACTGTAAGATGCTATATGCAGAAAGTAGCATAATTTGGTTTAAATTGGCTGCAGGATTTCATTTTTAAAGTGTGTCCCCTGCTCACTGCTAACTCTGCTCCACAGAGCAAAGTGTCTCTTCCAGGGATAGGCAAGGTGTCCGTACACAGACACGGGTGCCGTGATTAGCCCTTGCAGTGTCCGCCACAACCTTAGTATATCTTTTCTTTCTGATTAAATAATAGGAATAAAAAAATATGTAGTGTGAACAAAGTTAGTGGCTTGTCAAGAGACTGCTAGCGATATTGGGTGATAAGTTATAATAAAGCCTGAGTGAAATACTGGATATGTATCTGCATCTGTATAATAACACCCAGTGCTATATAATGACACAGTAGTGACACTGGCTCATGGGTATAGCTAGAGGAGGGCTGGTTATAGGATCAGTGGTATCTGCATCTGTATAATAACACCCAGTGCTATATAATGACACAGTAGTGACACTGGCACATGGGTATAGCCAGAAGAGAGCTGGTTATAGGATCAGTGGTATCTGCATCAGTATAATAACACCCAGCTCTATACAAAGACACAGTAGTGACACTGGCTCATGGGTATAGCCAGAGCAGGGCTGGTTATAGGATCAGTGGTATCTGCATCTGTATAATAACACCCAGCACTATATAATGACACAGTAGTGACACTGGCACATGGGTATAGCTATAGGAGGGCTGGTTATAGGATCAGTGGTATCTGCATCAGTATAATAACACCCAGCACTATATAATGACACAGTAGTGACACTGGCACATGGGTATAGCTATAGGAGGGCTGGTTATAGGATCAGTGGTATCTGCATCAGTATAATAACACCCAGCACTATATAATGACACAGTAGTGACACTGGCCCATGCCTATAGCCAGACAAGGGCTGGTTATAGAATCAGTGGTATCTGCATCAGTATAATAACACCCAACACTTTATAATGACACAGTAGTGACACTGGCACATGGGTATAGCCAGAGGAGGACTGGTTATAGGGTCAGTAGCATCTGCATCAGTATAATAACACCCAACACTATATAATGACACAGTAGTGACATTGGCACATGGGTATTGCCAGAGGAGGACTGGTTATAGGGTCAGTAGTATCTGCATCAGTATAATAACACCCAGCACTATATAATGACACAGTAGTGACACTGGCACATGGGTATAGCCAGAGGAGGGCTGGTTATAGGATCAGTGGTATCTGCATCATTATAATAACACCCAGCACTATATAATGACACAGTAGTGACACTGGCACATGGCTATAGCCAGACAAGGGCTGGTTATAGAATCAGTGGTATCTGCATCAGTATAATAACACCCAGCACTATATAATGACACAGTAGTGACACTGGCACATGGGTATAGCCAGACAAGGGCTGGTTATAGAATCAGTGGTATCTGCATCCGTATAATAACACCAACCTCTATACAAAGACACAGTAGTGACACTGGCACATGGGTATAGCCAGAGGAGGGCTGGTTATAGGATCAGTGGTATCTGCATCAGTATAATAACACCCAGCACTATATAATGACACAGTAGTGACACTGGCACATGGGTATAGCCAGACAAGGGCTGGTTATAGAATCAGTGGTATCTGCATCAGTATAATAACACCCAGCACTATATAATGACACAGTAGTGACACTGGCACATGGGTATAGCCAGACAAGGGCTGGTTATAGAATCAGTGGTATCTGCATCCGTATAATAACACCAACCTCTATACAAAGACACAGTAGTGACACTGGCAAATGGGTATAGCCAGATGAGGGCTGGTTATAGGATCAGTGGTATCTGCATCAGTATAATAACACCCAGCACTATACAAAGGCACAGTAGTGACACTGGCTCATGGGTATAGCCAGAGGAGGGCTGGTTATAGGGTCAGTGGTATCTGCATCAGTATAATAACACCCAGCACTATATAATGACACAGTAGTGACACTGGCACATGCGTATAGCCAGAGGAGGGCTGGTTATAGGGTCAGTGGTATCTGCATCAGTATAATAACACCCAGCACTATATAATGACACAGTAGTGACACTGGCACATGGGTATAGCCAGACAAGGGCTGGTTATAGAATCAGTGGTATCTGCATCAGTATAATAACACCAACCTCTATACAAAGACACAGTAGTGACACTGGCACATGGGTATAGCCAGGAGGGCTGGTTATAGGGTCAGTGGTATCTGCATCAGTATAATAACACCAAGCACTATACAAAGACACAGTAGTGACACTGGCACATGGGTATAGCCAGAGGAGGGCTGGTTATAGAATCATTGGTATCTGCATCAGTATAATAACACCCAGCACTATATAATGACACAGTAGTGATACTGGCTCATGGGTATAGCCAGAGGAGGGCTGGTTATAGGATCAGTGGTATCTGCATCAGTATAATAACACCCAGCACTATACAAAGGCACAGTAGTGACACTGGCTCATGGGTATAGCCAGAGGAGGGCTGGTTATAGGGTCAGTGGTATCTGCATCAGTATAATAACACCCAGCACTATATAATGACACAGTAGTGACACTGGCTCATGGGTATAGCCAGAGGAGGGCTGGTTATAGGATCAGTGGTATCTGCATCAGTATAATAACACCCAGCACTATATAATGACACAGTAGTGACACTGGCACATGGGTATAGCCAGAGGAGGGCTGGTTATAGGATCAGTGGTATCTGCATCAGTATAATAACACCCAGCACTATATAATGACACAGTAGTGACACTGGCTCATGGGTATAGCCAGAGGAGGGCTGGTTATAGAATCCGTGGTATCTGCATCAGTATAATAACACCAAGCACTATATAATGACACAGTAGTGACACTGGCTCATGGGTATATCCAGAGGAGGGCTGGTTATAGAATCCGTGGTATCTGCATCAGTATAATAACACCCAGCTCTATACAAAGACACAGTAGTGACACTGGCACATGGGTATAGCCAGGAGGGCTGGTTATAGGATCAGTGGTATCTGCATCAGTATAATAACACCCAGCACTATATAATGACACAGTAGTGACACTGGCACATGGGTATAGCCAGACAAGGGCTGGTTATAGAATCAGTGGTATCTGCATCAGTATAATAACACCCAGCACTATATAATGACACAGTAGTGACACTGGCACATGGGTATAGCCAGACAAGGGCTGGTTATAGAATCAGTGGTATCTGCATCAGTATAATAACACCAACCTCTATACAAAGACACAGTAGTGACACTGGCACATGGGTATAGCCAGGAGGGCTGGTTATAGAATCAGTGGTGTATCTGCATCAGTATAATAACACCCAGCACTATATAATGACACAGTAGTGACACTGGCTCATGGGTATAGCCAGAGGAGGGCTGGTTATAGGATCAGTGGTATCTGCATCAGTATAATAACACCCAGCACTATACAAAGGCACAGTATTGACACTGGCTCATGGGTATAGCCAGAGGAGGGCTGGTTATAGGGTCAGTGGTATCTGCATCAGTATAATAACACCCAGCCCTATATAATGACACAGTAGTGACACTGGCTCATGGGTATAGCCAGAGGAGGGCTGGTTATAGGATCAGTGGTATCTGCATTAGTATAATAACACCCAGCCCTATATAATGACACAGTAGTGACACTGGCACATGGGTATAGCCAGAGGAGGGCTGGTTATAGGATCAGTGGTATCTGCATCAGTACAATAACACCCAGCACTATATAATGACACAGTAGTGACACTGGCTCATGGGTATAGCCAGAGGAGGGCTGGTTATAGAATCCGTGGTATCTGCATCAGTATAATAACACCAAGCGCTATATAATGACACAGTAGTGACACTGGCACATGGGTATAGCCAGATGAGGGCTGGTTATAGGATCAGTGGTCTCTGCATCAGTATAATAACACCCAGCTCTATACAAAGGCACAGTAGTGACACTGGCACATGGGTATAGCCAGAGGAGGGCTGGTTATAGTGTCAGTGGTATCTGCATCAGTATAATAACACCCAGCACTATACAAAGACACAGTAGTGATACCTCTGAGGCTGCGGTCTGGAATCCGACCGATCCTATACGATCGGGTTGATTGACACCCCCTACTAGCAGCCAATTGGCCGCGAATCTGCAGGGGACGGCATTGCACAGGCAGTTCACCAGAAATGCTTGTGCAATGTTAAATGCCGAGAGTGTATGCTGTCGGCATTCAGCGATGTCTGTCGGACATAATACGCTACAGCGTATCATGTCGGAAAGACAATGGTAAATCGTCCCCGAGGTCTCAGGTGTTATAAAAAAAAAGTCAGTCTGCAAAGGGCTTTAACATAGCCCTTAATACATACATATACACGTCTAAAGAAGTGTATGTATGTATATACTGTATGTATGTACAGACATATATACACATATAAACATATAAATACATATGTACACATATATATATATAAAAATATATATATATATATATGTGTGTGTGTGCATTGGAGCCCTTTGCAGGTAAGTAGATGAAAACATGTAAAAGCATATTTAGGCAATATTCATTTTTAATAAAGTAAATATTTCACATTCCTATGTTCTGCACATAGCAGAACATTTTCTAAGTATTTATAATTAGATATTCCTATATATATATATATATATATATATATATATATATATATATATATATATATATATATATAACTATACCTATATATAATCATTTATATATATAGGTATAGATATATATTGTACCAAAAACATTATATATATATATATATATATATATATATATATATATATATATATATATATATATATATATATATATAAAAATAGAACATATTCTTGTATGTGAAGAACATTGGTATGTGAAATATTTATATTTTCATGTCGGGATAGCACACATGAGAATATGTGATTGGGTTTGCTTGCAATTTGGGTGTTTTTTAACCACTGTTTTTGCTCCATTGACTTCTATAGGGGAATAGGTTATCGCGCGCAATATTGTAAGTTCTGCTTTTTGCACTTGTTGAATTAGTGCGCAAGTGAAAATAATTTACTTTCAACTCATAATACGAGCACAAACCGAGAAGCGCGAAAAGCTTACTTCTAGCGCAGTTAACGCTCAAGGGGGAGCGTTAAATAATGCTCCACTCGTAATCTAGCCCTTAATCTTTCAACCATATACTACCTTTACCTTACATTCTCATCTCTCTCTCTACATACAATTGCTGTATAATGTCCCCCAGGAACACACATATATCTTCAAGATCACTCTGCCACCTGGCAATCCTGACTTCTCTCTGCTGACAACCTGGCCATGGGTGATTGCAATATCCCAGTGGACAATCCCTGCACTGTCAAACTGTTACAACTACTACTGCTCTCCCTTACAAGATTCTATAGAAGACTAATAGATAACATTCACAACACTTTTCATAGTCTTTAAGTCACTTTTTCCATCACCTAATCTCACTCCTGCCTGACCAGTCCATCTCTCATCATAGCCATTAATTAACCCCAGCTCTTGACAATTTGGATGCTTCCCCATTGCCTGTCCTATGCAGTCACTTTAGCTGTGACATACTAAGCTTACCCAATACTTGTAAAAAAAAAATCCTGTATCACTGAGAAGCGACAGAGGAAAAGCTGCACCGCAGCTGACTTTTTGCACTGCAAGCAAGACTATCCTAACGCAGGGGCTGGTGGAGCTACAACTTCAGGCCCATGATCCTAAATAGGGCCATGACAGACGTGGTAACCATTTTTTGGGGGATCTTGTTGGTGATAGAGTACACACAAACAAATTACCCAGAGAGCAAAGGGGTGAGAAAAGTATTGATAACAGTGTGGGGTTTTGAAGAATTGGGATGGGAAAATGTAAATGGAAGAGGCTAGAAGGGGTGCTAAAAATATGCAAGGGGCAATTGAGGGGTCATTGGAGAGACAAATGTTTATATTACACTAAGGGCACAAAAAGTGAAGAAAAAGGAAAGGGGTTGTAGAAAGAGTGTGAGTGTGAGCGGAGGGGTAACGAGAGGTGGATTGACAATTTAAATATAGGAAGAGGATATGAAGGAGAAAAACATTATGGAAGAAGAGTACACGGTCTTTTATATGCACACTTTCTGAGGCACCAGCTACTACTGAGCATGCATCTTTTTTCATCTTCATCCACTGTCCCACACCTCATATCTCAAAAATTGTTAACATTGACAATTTAAATCCTCATGCATGCTTCCTTGGCATCACATTTTATTCCAAACTTTAATTTGCCCCTGACATTATATTCAGGAAATATTTTATTTGCATGTTTAATACTGCTAAATTTATATGTGACCCTTAAAGGGACATGAAACCCAATTTTTTTCTTTCATGGTTTAGAAAGAGCATGCAATTTAAAACAGCTTTCCAATGTACTTCTATTGTCTAATTTGCTTCATTCTCTTGATATCCTTTGTTTAAAAGCATATCTAGATAGGCTCAGACTCAGTAGCTGCTGATTGGTGGCTGCACATAGATGCCTCATGTGATTGGCTCACCCATGTGCATTGCTATTTCTTCAACAAAGGATATCTGAAGAATGGAGAAAATTAAATAATAGAAGTAAATTGGAATGTTGTTTAAAATTGTATTCTGTATCTGAATGATGAAAGATTTGTTTTGGGTTTAATGACTCTTTAAGGAGTCATTGATGTGTAGTTGACCATCATGAGCAAAATGTAGTATACATCAGATGTTAACTCATGTACAATTTAGCTCTTTATTGTGTTATTGTATTTTGCTTTTTTTACTCTGTGATGACCCTAACATCAGAGAACTGCAGTATATGACACTTTAAAAATAAAAAAGATGATAATAATAATAATCTTCTAAATGATTTCCAATGACTTATTGTCATAGTTTTGATTTACTAAAGAAATATTGTATATCTATTTTACATGCAGTGACTGGAAAGTAAACTAGTCATCTGTCTGAATCATACACTTAGAGGGTATGAACCATTTTCATATTTGAAAATCTATCTCAAGTCTAAGTCTAATCAAGTGAGTCACCCAAAATGATTTATCGTGATATAATAAAAAGGATGTAGGTCTATTTTCCTACATATTTCTACATATATCTGATAACATTTTGGTGCAATATATATCTATACCTATACATATATACATGATTATATATAAGTATAGATATATAGAAGTATACGCAGGAATAACTATTTATAAATACATATAACATATTCTGCTATGTGCAGAACATTGGAATGTGAAATACACAATATAACACTTTATTAAAAATGAATATATCATATTAAAAATTATTAATATCATAAATATGTTTTTACATGTTTTCATCTACTTAACTGCAAAGGGCTCCAATGCACCTATATATATATATATATATATATATATATATATATATATATATATATATATGTATACAAATGTATTTATGTGTTTATAAGTGTATATATGTCTGTAAATACATAAATACACATATAAACACATAAATACATATGTACATATATATATATATTCATTCATATACATATTTAGACATGTACAGTATATGTATGTATCTCTATGTTAAATCACTTTGGCTGCCTTTTATCTTAACACCTGAGACCTCATATCTTTGAGCCCTTGTAACTTTTTTATTTAATATTTGTTGTAATATTTTAATTAGATGATGTTATTATAAGTGTAACTGTACTATGTAATGTATTTTTGATGTGTTTTTGTGACACTTTTTTGTTTCGCGAAAACACTTAACCAGAGCTAACGCGCTCACGTGCTAACCCGATAAGCATTAACTTCAATTGCGCTCAAGTGATCACATTTACTTTCAACTTGTAATACAAGCAGAAAACCTGACCCGCGATAAACTGCATAACCGTAAGCGCTACACTCATAATCTGGGCCTACAATGCATGGCATCAGGATGCAACGTCACCAAACGTATATAAAAACGCTGCCTGCTCAATCAATTAACATTAAAAATGAATAATAAGCATTTGTACTTTGATAAAAAAATAGCTAAATCAATAAGTCAACAAACATAAAAGCTTACTATTGACTTCTGATAATGCCAGTGCTAAAACACTTAAAAACATACACATATATCTCTTTGGTTTTGGAACACAACAGGTTACTTGTACACGGCATCTTTTAGCATTACTAAACCCACAAAATCATCATTTTGTTTATTGCTAATCCTGCGCATTGCAATTTTGTTTCTGGGAGGTAAAATTTTCCAGCTTCAGGAGTATTAACAGCAGAAGCATTTTAGGATTGTGATCAGTGTAGTCGTCAAGGGAGTAATTGGCCCCCCAGCAAAATTTCTGGTCCCCAAACTGTGATCTCCCCTGCTGATGGCTTGCCCAACCCCACCTTATCACACCCACTGCACGCTCTGTCCCGCCAATCACACTGACACTGCCCCGCCACTTGTGTTACAGCTATTTTCTCAAAACGTCACAAGTGACCCCCTATTATTACTTTCTGGCGACACCACTGATTGAGATAACTGGAAAAAACAAATTATCTAAGAAAAAAAGATTGTGATCAACCTCTCTATCTTGTTTATTTTATTTTATTGCTGCATGGGCTTATTTTTTTAAAACATTATCACAGGTTTTGTGATAACTTTTCTTGTGCACATGGCCTGTGAAGTATACATGAGTATCAGATGTTCATGGGTCATGTGAAAAAATAGGCACACTGGTATGCTTTTAAATTTTACCACTTTAAATAGTTTCTAAAAAAAAATATTTGCTATAGTTAGATATGAGATAACTAGCTGAAAATGACATACCTGAAATGTATGGAATTTATTGAACTATGGTAAAAGCTATGCCAGGAAATAAAAAAGTTTGACTTTCCATTCAACAACACATAATGCTGCAGAGAGGAATTTACCCTTAAAGGGACATTAAACCCAAAAAATTTCTTTCATGATTCAGATAGAGAATACAATTTTAAACACCATTCAAATGTACTTCTATTATCTTATTTGCTTCATTCTTTAAATATCCTTTGTTGAAGAAATAGAAATGCACATGGGAGAGCCAATCACACGCGGCATCTATGTGAAGCGACCAATCAGTAGCTACTTAGCCTATCTAGATATGCTTTTCAGCAAAGAATATTAAGAGAATGAAGCAAATTAGATCAGAAAGTTGTTTAATATCGCATGCTCTTTCTAAATCATGAAAGAAAAAATATGGGTTTCATGTCCCTTTAAACAGAAGTCATTTTTTTATGGCAAAGTGTTAGGAGCGGGAAAATAAGATGGTAATGAAACTTTGATTAGTGCAAGAGATAGGGGTATAAATGTGAAGTCAGGAAGTAGAGATTTGGAAGAAATTTATTTACATCTACATATTGCAAAAAATACAATTGTAAAAACATAATATGCTGGCTTCCTGTAAAATAGCATGGCATCCTACATTCTCTTAGTGATTTACCGGGGCTTCTATACTAGACCAACATTATCTATAAACTATACTCTTCCTCTATAAACCTACCTGGTATTATCATTGCCACCCGTCCGGAAATGACCCGGACAGTTATTTGTGTGTCCAGGTTTAAAGCTTTGTCAGACCCAAATGCAAATGGACGGGTTTTGATGGAAAATGTGGCACAAATATAGACTGCCTAGTAGTACTGTACTATTACTGTTCTTACTGAGTGATGGCTCCTACATGATGCTTAGCTGTGGTGTGATAGTTTGTGTGTTTTTGTGTTTGTCAGTGTCTGTGTTAGTCTGTGTGTAAAAGAGTGAGTGTCCTTGTGTGTGTGTGCATGTGAGAGTGTGTGTAAGAGAGAATCTGTGTGAAGGTGTACGTGTTAGTGTGTGAGAGTGTGCCTGTGTTAGAGTGTGAGTGTCTTTGTGTGTGAGAGAGAGTATGTATGTGTTAATGTGTGAATGTGTGAGTGTCTTTGTGTGTGCGAGAGAGAGAGTATGTGTTAGTGTGTGACAGTGTGTGTAAGAGAGAATGCGTGTGAGGGTGTATGTGTTAGTGTGTGAGAGTGTATGTGTGTGAGAACGTGAGTGTCTATGTGTGTGCGCGAAAGAGAGTTTGTTTGAGAAAGTATGTGTTAGGGTGTGAGAGTGTGAGCATGAGTGTGTGTGAGAGTGTGAATATTTGTGTGAGAGTTTGTGTTTATTTGCTATCATAAGTAGTATGTACTCTGCAAAATATGTTTTGGTTTGCCGTGCACAGCGCAAGAGAGTTTGGGTTTGGCCTGAACTAAAGGTGACAGCCCTACCTGTTATGTCAGTCATCTTTCATAATAAATCTAGCACAACATTCACAAAAAATTACAGAAAGGAAAGATGAGGTGAAATATCACCATCCATAGCTTGGCACGTTTCTTGAATAGCTTGCTAATCAGTATCATAAATTAAAAAAATGTAATGCAGCTTGCAAACCTTGTAGGAGCAGCGTAGTCACCACAGAATACAATAAATAAAGGGCTGAACTAGAGTTCCATGTGGGTTGCTTCCCATACAATGTAAAGGAGCTCTATGAAAGCAAATTGTTGTAAAGCACTGGTAGGTTTTATATGATGTCTATTGACATTGCTAAAAACACTCTCACCACATTCTTACATTTCTGTTTACGTAACTTTTCTAGGACTGTACTTATTCTATGGAATTCCATCTCTCATTACATAAGAATTTTCTCAAACTTTGAAGTCTCAGCATTCCTTAAAACTACATCTGTTGAGGAATGCATCATGTTCCTATTTTATTCCTTTATGCTTCCATGTTTTTTTGTATGGAATGTGTACATTTTAATATGATTATTAACTAAAGTTTACAATTTTAAATGAACGTTTAATCATTATTTTGTTCATGCATATATTCTACATGAATCTACTTCTTTGATGTTTCACCACAGATCCCTCATCTTCTCAGACCTGATCCTGTAGCATTTCAGCTCACAAACCCACCTGCATAAAGTTGGTATACATCAGATTGTACCTTTACAGGGAAGACCCTTGGCACCCCATATGATTTTGAAACTACATTTCCCATGATACTCAGTTAACCTAAAGAGTGTCTGAGTATCATGGGGAATGTAGTTTCAAAACATCTGGGGTGCAAGGTTGCTCACCCTTGTTCTATACCTTTATAATTGTAATTGTTTTTATTTTACTCTATAATTGTGCACCTGATGTAGTTTTGTCAAATCTTGCAGCAGTAGCATGCAAGGCAAGTAACCTCTACTACAACAGACCGAAGAGGCCCACATATTCAGAAACATGCTCTAGATATGGTTCTTTCGCCAGTCTTGCCTAGTTTTCAGCTATATGGTCTCCATTACATATTACCTCTCACAGACCTCCAAATAGATCCTATTTGAGAGGGACACTCCTTGATACTGAGTTCTGTCCCACTGTCCCTCTGAGACAGTGATATGTCCCTATTTGCTGATTTTCCCTTAGTCCCACCCACAAGCACCCAGACATGGCCACAAAATGCCTAGACACGCCCCACCATAAGTATCATCAAGTGATTACTAAAGTCTACTGCATAGTAAGAGTGTAGTATATTAAATGAAAGGGATATACACAAACTGAAGAGTGGGGGAGGGGCAGAAAACAAAAAATAAGCTCCTAAGAGAATATAAAGGGTTGGGAAGAGAAAAAATTAAGGAATACCTCTGGAAGACGAAGAAAGAGGAACCTTCAGTAGGTACAAAACATTTAAAAATAGTACCACACTTGCACAGTTTAGAGAAAAAAAAATAAGGATTATATCTTTCAAAACATTACATTTATATAAAAAAATGTTTTTAGTTGAGATAGGTATTAGAATTTATAAGGGGTAAGAGTACAGGTGAATTAATGTGGTCAGGGAGAGGAATAAATGAGAACTAGAAATTAAAAAGGTTACAAGGACACATGGTAAAGCCAAAATAGTTATACACAAAATAGTTATACACAAAGTAGTTATACACAAAAGCATGGTAGAAAGCAATGGTTGACAACTGATGCACACTTTGGTAATATTCTGATGGGAGTCATGAGGGGTGAAACAACTTTTGGTACTGCTTTTCTTCCTTACATTTTTATCTGGTTGCCAGGAAGTGTGGCAGCCAGGCCTAGTGCTCCTCATTATTCCCCCTGTACTGAAAGGCTACACATGTGGTAATTACAAAACAACATACTACAAGCAGCTGAAAAAATGCAACAGGTGGCTGAGGCCAGGAGTAGTAATATATCTGGGGTGTTATACAGGTATGGATCTGACAGAGGGGCTGCATGGTCAGGGTTTTATTTGAGGTCTAATGTATGAGGCTGACAAATAGGATACATGGCCATTGATGTGGAGATAATCTGGCAGAGGGACTGAAGTGATAATAGTCTTATCAGATGTGGGTATTTGTTCGACCAAAGGTCTGAAGGACCAAGGGTCTGATATGATTTAATGTATGTATGAGGCTGACAAAGGGGTTGCAAGGACAGGGATCTTTTGTGTGTAAGTGGCTATCAAAGGGAATGCAGGGCCATGGCTCTGATGTTAGTATAGGGTATATGGCTAACAGAGGGGCTGCAGGGCAAGGCATCTGATATGAAGTGTAACATGGGTATGATCTGGGTATGAGAATGACAGGGTTCTAGACCATAAAATATGGGTGAGGGTGCATAGAGCTGACCCCACATAGTTGAATATCAAGGGTCCATGAGTACTCTTGGGTGGGACCAGTAGCAGACCTACCCAACAGAGGGCCCTGGTGCAAACATTTTTTGGGGCCCCCAAAGGTAACTCAGTAGTAAGCAATAGTTTTAATAGATAGATAGATAAATAGATAGACATACCTGCACTAATAAAAGTCTCCCCTGCATTAGGATTGTACACATTCTGAAAACGCCTTTTATATAGACTGGCTGCTATGGGCCCCCCACCAAGCACTTGGGCCCTGGTGCCACTGCATCTGTTGCACAAATTGTAGTTCCGCACCTGGGGGGAACCTCATCTTCTATAACATATTCCCACCTTTACTTTTTCTTAAACCCCCCTTTCCCTTGCTCTGCAGTGAACAGTAAACAAAAAAGCACTAGTATTTAAATTCACTGCGGGCGGTACTACAGTAATGAATAGGGTGCATAGCATCCCTATCCCTCCTATAACCACCACTGGCCAAGAGTCTGATTTAAGAGGTGTGTGGCAGGGCCTGGGGTCTAATCTGAATTGTAACTTATAGAGAGAATGCCGGGCCAGGGGTCTGACCTGAAGTAGGTATGAGACTTATAGAGGGGATGCTAGGCCAGCAGTATGATCTGAATTATCTGACTTATAGAGGGGATGCTAGGCCAGCGGTATGATCTGAAGTATTTGACTTATAGAGACGATGCACGACCAGGGGTCTGATCTGAAGTAGACAGATGATTTATAGAGAGGATGCACGACCAGAAGTAGGTATGAGACTTATAGAGGGGATGCTAGGCCAGCAGTATTATCTGAAGTATGTGACTTATAGAGAGGATGCACAACCAGGGGTCTAATCTATAGTAGTTATATAAATTATAGAGGGGATGCAGGACCAGGGGTCTGATCTGAAGTAGGTATGAGACTTATAGAGCAGATGCAGGGTCAGGCGTCTGTTCTGAAGTAGGTATGTGACTTATAGAGCAGATGCAGGGTCAGGCGTCTGTTCTGAAGTAGGTATGTGACTTATAGAGGGGATGCTAGGCCAGCAGTATGATCTGAATTATCTGACTTATAGAGGGGATGCTAGGCCAGCGGTATGATCTGAAGTATTTGACTTATAGAGACGATGCACGACCAGGGGTCTGATCTGAAGTAGACAGATGATTTATAGAGAGGATGCACGACCAGAAGTAGGTATGAGACTTATAGAGGGGATGCTAGGCCAGCAGTATGATCTGAATTATCTGACTTATAGAGGGGATGCTAGGCCAGCGGTATGATCTGAAGTATTTGACTTATAGAGACGATGCACGACCAGGGGTCTGATCTGAAGTAGACAGATGATTTATAGAGAGGATGCACGACCAGAAGTAGGTATGAGACTTATAGAGGGGATGCTAGGCCAGCAGTATTATCTGAAGTATGTGACTTATAGAGAGGATGCACAACCAGGGGTCTAATCTATAGTAGTTATATAAATTATAGAGGGGATGCAGGACCAGGGGTCTGATCTGAAGTAGGTATGAGACTTATAGAGCAGATGCAGGGTCAGGCGTCTGTTCTGAAGTAGGTATGTGACTTATAGAGCAGATGCAGGGTCAGGCGTCTGTTCTGAAGTAGGTATGTGACTTATAGAGGGGATGCTAGGCCAGCAGTATGATCTGAATTATCTGACTTATAGAGGGGATGCTAGGCCAGCGGTATGATCTGAAGTATTTGACTTATAGAGACGATGCACGACCAGGGGTCTGATCTGAAGTAGACAGATGATTTATAGAGAGGATGCACGACCAGAAGTAGGTATGAGACTTATAGAGGGGATGCTAGGCCAGCAGTATGATCTGAATTATCTGACTTATAGAGGGGATGCTAGGCCAGCGGTATGATCTGAAGTATTTGACTTATAGAGACGATGCACGACCAGGGGTCTGATCTGAAGTAGACAGATGATTTATAGAGAGGATGCACGACCAGAAGTAGGTATGAGACTTATAGAGGGGATGCTAGGCCAGCAGTATTATCTGAAGTATGTGACTTATAGAGAGGATGCACAACCAGGGGTCTAATCTATAGTAGTTATATAAATTATAGAGGGGATGCAGGACCAGGGGTCTGATCTGAAGTAGGTATGAGACTTATAGAGCAGATGCAGGGTCAGGCGTCTGTTCTGAAGTAGGTATGTGACTTATAGAGCAGATGCAGGGTCAGGCGTCTGTTCTGAAGTAGGTATGTGACTTATAGAGGGGATGCTAGGCCAGCAGTATGATCTGAATTATCTGACTTATAGAGGAGATGCTAGGCCAGCGGTATGATCTGAAGTATTTGACTTATAGAGACGATGCACGACCAGGGGTCTGATCTGAAGTAGACAGATGATTTATAGAGAGGATGCACGACCAGAAGTAGGTATGAGACTTATAGAGGGGATGCTAGGCCAGCAGTATGATCTGAATTATCTGACTTATAGAGGGGATGCTAGGCCAGCGGTATGATCTGAAGTATTTGACTTATAGAGACGATGCACGACCAGGGGTCTGATCTGAAGTAGACAGATGATTTATAGAGAGGATGCACGACCAGAAGTAGGTATGAGACTTATAGAGGGGATGCTAGGCCAGCAGTATTATCTGAAGTATGTGACTTATAGAGAGGATGCACAACCAGGGGTCTAATCTATAGTAGTTATATAAATTATAGAGGGGATGCAGGACCAGGGGTCTGATCTGAAGTAGGTATGAGACTTATAGAGCAGATGCAGGGTCAGGCGTCTGTTCTGAAGTAGGTATGTGACTTATAGAGCAGATGCAGGGTCAGGCGTCTGTTCTGAAGTAGGTATGTGACTTATAGAGGGGATGCTAGGCCAGCAGTATGATCTGAATTATCTGACTTATAGAGGGGATGCTAGGCCAGCGGTATGATCTGAAGTATTTGACTTATAGAGACGATGCACGACCAGGGGTCTGATCTGAAGTAGACAGATGATTTATAGAGAGGATGCACAACCAGAAGTAGGTATGAGACTTATAGAGGGGATGCTAGGCCAGCAGTATGATCTGAATTATCTGACTTATAGAGGGGATGCTAGGCCAGCGGTATGATCTGAAGTATTTGACTTATAGAGACGATGCACGACCAGGGGTCTGATCTGAAGTAGACAGATGATTTATAGAGAGGATGCACGACCAGAAGTAGGTATGAGACTTATAGAGGGGATGCTAGGCCAGCAGTATTATCTGAAGTATGTGACTTATAGAGAGGATGCACAACCAGGGGTCTAATCTATAGTAGTTATATAAATTATAGAGGGGATGCAGGACCAGGGGTCTGATCTGAAGTAGGTATGAGACTTATAGAGCAGATGCAGGGTCAGGCGTCTGTTCTGAAGTAGGTATGTGACTTATAGAGCAGATGCAGGGTCAGGCGTCTGTTCTGAAGTAGGTATGTGACTTATAGAGCAGATGCAGGGTCAGGCGTCTGTTCTGAAGTAGGTATGTGACTTTAAGAGGGGATGAAAGGGCCAGGAGTCTGAGCTGAAGTAGGTATGTGACTTTAAGAGGGGATGAAAGGGCCAGGAGTCTGAGCTGAAGTAGGTATGTGACTTAGTGGCTGCAGGGCCAGAGGTCTGATCAGATGTTTGTTATTTTTTTATATATTTTGTTAATTGTTATTATAAAATTATTGATACATATCTGTTATGTATTAATTATTAAATCATATTCAAATTTAGGTAGACACTCCAGGTAACTTTATAGTAAAAGAAAAAAAAAAGGGCTCTGGTTTATTTTTTTATGAGGTAAGCGTAGAAAAGGGGGCCATAGGCATTTCTCATAAATTAAATACAAAAACAATGGGTATGTTTTAGCTTTGGGGAAAGAGAGAGAGTAGCAGAGCAAAGAGAAAGATTAGACAGCTGTAAATAAATGAGACAGAATTACTATATGGGAGCAAGAAGTCATGAAATGAAGACAAAGACCATGCTAAAGTGATATATAACATAATGTATATGTAAATTATATTTTATAATTAACCTGTAAAAAACATATACGATTATTAGACAAATACAAGTATATTCTATATGCCTATCTATCCATACACTTAAACGAACATGCTTAAATACATGCAAGAATAAGGTCTGTGTGATTCCCTTGGGACATTAAACTGTTTAATTCATCTCATCCCTGGGCATCCCACAGATGGGGCCTATAATGCTGTCACAGTCCAGCTCAGCATAGGAAGAAAACACAGATTTCTCAGGGAGCACATGTCACAGCAGAACAGAAATGATTGTAATATAATTTTGACAGTTTTAAAATGCTACCTATTAGTATTCACTGTATAAATATGAGTATATTTTTTCTTTTACCTTAAAGAAGTAAAACGATAACTGTGTATTTCTGATTACAGAATTGAATTAAAATGTCAGCTCAAATATGGCTGTTTTACTTTACAATATATAGCAATGTGCATGTATATATATACAGTATATATACAGTATATATATATATATATATATATATATACAGTATATATATACAGTATATATATATATATATATAGCTACAACATTTTATTCCACTTTATGATACAGTATCATCATATTACCATACACATATATTTTAGAATGATATAAGGAATTTAAAAAACAACCTCTATATCACAATTTAAATTGGCAATACATTCTCTAGACACAGTGTTACATCCTATATGATGACAGTATATCCCCATCCCCCCTCTACCCTCATCCAAGCCTCAGTTTGTCTCACCGCTATCACATTGACAAAGGTGGTTTTCCCTGAGTACTGCAGCCCCACCAACGTCAGCTCCATCTCTTCCTTCCAGAACAGGGCCTTGAACCAGTCCAAAAGCTTATTGAAAAGGGCCAGCATCTCCAGTGCAGCAGAGAGCGAGGGGACCAACTAAAACAGAACCTCGCACAGCCCCCAGTACCTCCCTGTATCTCTCTAAGGCCCTCTGTTCTCTGTGTTTGCTGTAAATACTTGAATGAAAAAAAAAAAGGTTATAATGGAGATTGTATGAATGAAGTGTGTATTTGTTCTATTCCTTATCACTGCACACAAAGCTTCTTGAAGAATAAAAGAGCAGGATTATATTCCAATCAGGAGGTAAACATGAAAATCAGAAAGTAAATCTTTTCACAGATTGCTTGTCAGTCTGAGTAGATGAAGATCCTGCTGCTGCTGCTATTGCTGCCTCCTCCTAGAAACTGCTCACACATGGGTGGGGCGATGATCGGTACCCATCAATGACTCCCTCCTCTCTCCTCCTCCCTCTGCAAATCCAAAGACAAAAGGGATAGTAGTTAAATAGCTCAATGCTCAGTTCCCATTTTACAATCCCTGCTGCCCTCTGCCTTGGAGGAATCAGGATTACATGATTGCTTATAAATAATGCAAGGATGCTTAGCATCCATGCCTTGACACTGTAGAAAAATGGACTGTGATCTTCCTATATATCTATATGCTGATACAGAACTGCACTGTTAAAATGCTGACTATCTATGCACTGATAATTAACAAGATGTGCTTTATAAATGATGGTATCAACACAATGATAGTGTCATATATTATAGTAATACTGTGTATCAAATTTTAAATGCACATAGATGAATTACATCTTTTAATAGAAACATATTTGCAGGGACACCATTAGCATTAGCAGGGATCTGGGCAAGACAAATTTACGGGACCCTGCACTCTTATTCCCCTACCCTTGTCGCCCTGCCACCCTGTATGGTCCACACCAGTCCCAATATTCAGTATTACCTATATAAAAAGTAACAGTATATATTACAGCTCCTGATAGTTAAAAAAAAAACGTATTCATAAACAAAATACAGGATATACATTGCACCTTCTTATACCCTCACCCCTGTAAGTGCGGGCACCCCAAAGAATAGGGCCATGGGCGGGTGCCCCTCTTGCCCTGACCAAAGGGAAAGCCTACATACTTGCAATATACATGTATTGGCAAAAATGCTTCTAGTGAAAGTCATCACTGTTTTGGTATTAACATTTTTCTCTACATGTGCACGTGATGCATAGCTAGATATTCTCATTGCTCCAGCATTTTAAACAATGCAGCTGCTCAGACCACCAATAGGGCTTGTATCATGTCAGCAAATAACAAATTGAGTCATTGACAGATGGTACAAGCACCTTAGGCTCTCTGAGCAAGTGCTGTGTATAAAATGCTGGTGCATGGTGCATACTTAAATACACTTTTGAAACTGCTAAAGCTTTTATTAGAATAATTTTTGCTAATACATTTATATTACAAAAATGCTTCTATTCTGAAACTGAACTGAAATGCATCCATGTGGATTCCAATTTTAGCTGGAATGTCCCTTTAACTATATATATATATATATATATATATATATATATATACAGACTTTTTAACAAATTAGGGGCCACATTGTATTTTTTTTATTTAAAAAGAGCAGAGAAAATATTTTTGACACATTCTATAAGTTATAATTAAACACCATTCTCTGTAAAGAGACATGTAAATATATACATATATACAAAACATGGAAGGTGATTGCACTCCAGTAGGCCGATTTATCAAAGCATCAACTGTGCTGCATTCGCCGGCACCAATACGCTCGCCTAACATCACTGCCGCGGATCTGAATACGCTCTCCATAGTTACCAAAAAAGCTGTCAAAAAGCCGCGCACCAAGTACGGGGCGATGAGCAGCGGACTGTTGTTAACTAACAGTCATCGATCTCGCTGCTCTTCGGCTTTTTGACAGCTTTATTTATATACTGTCACTAAACACCGCCACTATACTAAACTGTTTAACCCCTATACCGCCGCTCCCGGACCCCGCCGCAACTAAATAAAGTTATTAACCCCTAAACTGCCGCTCCCGGAGCCCACTGCCACTCTAATAAAGTTATTAACCCCTAAACCGCCGCTCCCGGAGCCCATCGCCACTCTAATAAAGTTATTAACCCCTAAACCGCCGCTCCCGGAGCCCACCGCCACTCTAATAAAGTTATTAACCCCTAAACCGCAGCTCCCGGAGCCCACTGCCACTCTAATAAAGTTATTAGCCCCTAAACCGCCGCTCCCGGAGCCCACCGCCACCTACATTATACTTATTAACCCCTAATCTGCCACCCCTATACCGCCGCCACCTACATAAAGTTATTAAGCCCTAAACCGCCAGCCCCCCACATCGCCATAAACTAAACTATTAACCCCTAAACCTAACAACCCGCTAACTTTATATTAAATATTAACTCATCCCTATCTTATAATCAATTTAGACTTACCTTTAGAATTAAATTAAACTATATTAAACTAATAATTAACCTACCCTAACTATTATACTAAAATTACATTAATCTATATTAAAATAAAAAATAATCTAACCTAACTTTTATACTAAAATTACTCAAAACTACAAATTAAAATAACTATATTATATATTTAAATACCTAACCCTACTCAAATAATTTAAATCTACACTAAAAAATTACTGTTACCAAAAACTAACAACTAAGTAACCAAAAATAACAAACACTAAGTTACACAAAAAAATAAACACTAAGTTACAAAACAATAAAAAAGAAATTATCAAAGCTTTAAACTAATTACACCTAATCTAAGAGCCCTATGAAAATAAAAAAGCCACCCCAAAATAAAAAAACCCTAACCTACAATGAACTACAAATAGCCCTTAAAAGGGCCTTTTGTGGGGCATTGCCCCAAATAAATCAGCTCTTTTACCCGTAAAAAAATACAAATACCCCCCCAACAGTAAAACCCACCACCCACACAACCAACCCCCCCAAATAAAAAACTAACTAAAAAACCTAAGCTCCCCATTGCCCTGAAAAGGGCATTTGGATGGGCATTGCCCTATTCCAATCAGCCAATAGAATGCAAGCTCAATCCTATTGGAACAGCCAATAGAATGCGAGCTCAATCTGATTGGCTGATTGGATCAGCCAATCGGATTGAACTTGATTCTGATTGGCTGATTCCATCAGCCAATCAGAATATTCCTACCTTAATTCCGATTGGCTGATAGAATCCTATCAGCCAATCGGAATTCGAGGGACGCCATCTTGGATGACGTCCCTTAAAGGAACCGTCATTCTTCAGTTGGACGTCGCCGGAAGAAGATGGGTCCGCGTTGGAGGTCTTCAGGATGGAGCCGGTCGTCATCGGATGAAGATAGAAGATGCCGCTTGGATCAAGATGGTTGCCGGTCCGGATCGCCTCTTCTTCCCGGATAGGATGAAGACTTTGGAGCCTCTTCTGGACCTCTTCAGCCACCGGATGATGGATCGCCAGCCCCCGCTTGGGTTGGATGAAGATTTTGGAGCCAGGACGGATCGGTGATACCTGGTGAGGTGAAGACAAGGTAGGATGATCTTCAGGGGCTTAGTGTTAGGTTTATTTAAGGGGGGTTTGGGTTAGATTAGGGGTATGTGGGTGGTGGGTTGTAATGTTGGGGGGGGTATTGTATGTTTTTTTTTACAGGCAAAAGAGCTGAACTTCTTGGGGCATGCCCCGCAAAGGGCCCTGTTCAGGGCTGGTAAGGTAAAAGAGCTTTGAACTTTAGTAATTTAGAATAGGGTAGGGCATTTTTTATTTTGGGGGTCTTTGTTATTTTATTAGGGGGCTTAGAGTAGGTGCAATTAGTTTAAAATTGTTGTAATATTTTTCTTATGTTTGTAAATATTTTTTTATTTTTTGTAACTTAGTTCTTTTTTATTTTTTGTACTTTAGTTAGTTTATTTCATTGTAGTTATTTGTAGGAATTGTATTTAATTTATTTATTGATAGTGTAGTGTTAGGTTTAATTGTAGGTAATTGTAGGTATTTTATGTAATTAATTTAATGATAGTATAGTGTTAGGTTTAATTGTAACTTAGGTTAAGATTTATTTTACAGGTAATTTTGTAATTATTTTAACTAGGTAACTATTAAATAGTTCTTAACTATTTAATAGCTATTGTACATGGTTAAAATAATTACAAAGTTGCCTGTAAAATAAATATTAATCCTAAAATAGCTATAATATAATTATAATTTATATTGTAGCTATATTAGGATTTATTTTACAGGTAAGTATTTAGCTTTAAATAGGAATAATTTATTTAATAAGAGATAATTAATTTCGTTAGATGTAAATTATATTTAACTTAGGGGGGTGTTAGTGTTAGGGTTAGACTTAGCTTTAGGGGTTAATACATTTATTAGAATAGCGGTGAGCTCCAGTCGGCAGATTAGGGGTTAATAATTGAAGTTAGGTGTCGGCGATGTTAGGGAGGGCAGATTAGGGGTTAATACTATTTATTATAGGGTTAGTGAGGCGGATTAGGGGTTAATAACTTTATTATAGTAGCGCTCAGGTCCGCTCGGCAGATTAGGGGTTAATAAGTGTAGGCAGGTGGAGGCGACGTTGTGGGGGGCAGATTAGGGGTTAATAAATACAATATAGGGGTCGGCGGTGTTAGGGGCAGCAGATTAGGGGTACATAGGGATAATGTAAGTAGCGGCGGTTTACGGAGCGGCAGATTAGGGGTTAATAATAATATGCAGGTGTTAGCGATAGCGGGGGCGGCAGATTAGGGGTTAATAAGTGTAAGGCTAGGGGTGTTTAGACTTGGGGTACATGTTAGAGTGTTAGGTGCAGACGTAGGAAGTGTTTCCCCATAGCAAACAATGGGGCTGCGTTAGGAGCTGAACGCGGCTTTTTTGCAGGTGTTAGGTTTTTTTTCAGCTCAAACAGCCCCATTGTTTTCTATGGTGGAATCGTGCACGAGCACGTTTTTGAGGCTGGCCGCTTGCGTAAGCAACTCTGGTATCGAGAGTTGAAGCTGCGTTAAATATGCTCTACGCTCCTTTTTTGGAGCCTAACGCAGCCTTTATGTGGACTCTCAATACCAGAGTTATTTTTATGGTGCGGCCAGAAAAAAGTCGGCGTTAGTTTTTCGGGTCGTTACCGACAAAACTCCAAATCTAGCCGTAGGTCTTTTCTTTTTTTTACCATTGGTGTTTATCTTAATTGTGGTCATTTCACCGAATCACCATGTGATCTTTGTGTTTTTGGTGCCTACGAATTATATAGAATCCATGAGGAATTGTTTAAAAAACAACAATTACGCTTTGTATTTTGTACAAATTTCTTGCTTTTTTTGCAATTTTATTATGCTGTACATATTTAATACAATTTATTTCTGTGTAATTTACATACAAATTTTAGATTTTTGGTGAACAGTTTTGTTACGATTTTTGATAAACCTTTAAATACAATTTTCCCTGTGTATTTTTGTGTGAATGGTTTAATTATTTGTTTTGTATGAATTTTAAATTATGATTTTCATTGTGTACTTTTGTAATGTTTGCATCTCCTTCCCATACGAAAATGCAGTATACGCCCGTTAGCGTTTTCATGGTAAAAAGTGGCTTTATAGAATTCCACCAGGAAAATAGGTCTAGCGTGAACTCTTACAGAAACTCACCAGCCCAGAAACATTTTTAGAATCAGCCCTATGTGATGAACTTTAGAAACAATGCTGTTTACCCATAGGACCAACACACCTAAAAAACATGTTTCTTAAAATAGCCCCAACCTGCATTCCACATAACACAAATGGTTAAAATAAAAGACATGGCTCAAATTGGGAAAAAAACATTTGTAAGCCTTGGATTTATGAAGTGAGTTTTCCAGCATATTCACATTTTCTTTTAAAAATAAAAATCTAAAAATATTTTGTATTTAAAGGGACAGGAAACCCTAAAATTTTCTTTCATGAATTGGATAGAACATACAATTTTAAATAGCTTTCCAATTTACTTCTATTATCAAATTTGCTTTATTCTCTAGTTATCCTTTGCTGAAGGAACAGCATTGTACTACTGGCAGCTAGCTGAGAACATCTAGTTAGCCAATCACAAGAGGAAAATGTGTGTAGACACAAATTAACAGCTAGCTCCCACTAGTGTATTATATTTGCGTATTCTTTTTCAACAAGGGATACCAAGAGAACGCAGCACATTTGAAAATAAGTGAATTTAAAAGTGTGTTAAAAATTACATTCTCTATCTGAATCATGCAAGTTTAATTTTGCCTTTCCAATCCCTTTAAAAGTAACATCTGGGGGTCGATCCGATAAAAATCGTCTCCCGCAAAAGCCGGCGACGCCAATAATTGCGCGGATTTGGTATCCTATATACGGCGTAAGCTAGAAGTTACGCGCGTATATTTCTGCCGTCGCCCGCAGTTTTTTGGGCCATAGGCAGGTATACCAAACCCGCGCAGTTTGGTATCCAATATGCAGCGTAAGGACTTACGTGGCGAAAATGGAGAAAACTTACTCCATTTTCACCTCGCCACAAAAAGCAGCCGTAAGAAGCCTTACGCTGACTATTGGAGCCCCGTAACTCCCTAAACTAACTAGAAAATAAACCTAACACCTAACGCATGCGCAATGTCTATCTCCCTGTCAACCGCGATCTGCTAAAATAAACCTAACACCTAACGCATGCGCAATGTCTATCTCCCTGTTAACCGCGATCCCCCCCCCCGAAATCCCTAATAAAGTTATTACCCCCTAAACCGCCGCTCCCGGACCCCGCCGCCATCTACATAAACTAACCCCCTACTGTGAGCCTCTAAAACCGCCGCCATCTACCTTATCTATCCCCTAATCTGACCCCTTACACCGCAGCCACCTATATAAAAATTATTAACCCCTAATCTAATCCCCCTATACCGCCGCCAGCTATATTAATATTATTAACCCCTAATGTAAGCCCCTTACACCGCCGCCATCTCTATTAAAATGATTAACCCCTAATTTAATCTACCTACCCCGCCGCCAGCTATATTATCTATATTAACCCTAAGTATATTATAGTTAATATAGTTATTACATTATATATATTAACTATATTAACCCTAATTATATTAGGGTTAATATAGTTACTATAGTATTTATATTAACTATATTAACTCTATCTAACCCTAACACCCCTAACTAAATTTATATTAAATTAATCTAATTCATTTATAAACTAAAATATTCCTATTTAAATCTAAATACTTACCTATAAAATAAACCCTAAGATACCCTACCCCCCTGAAGATCTCCCTACCTTGTCTTCACCACACCGGGCCGAACTCCTGATCCGATCCGGGCCAATCAAGTTCAATCCGATTGGCTGATCCAATCAGCCAATCAGATTGAGCTCGCATTCTATTGGCTGCTCAGAACAGCCAATAGAATGCGAGCTCAATCTGATTGGCTGATTGGATCAGCCAATCGGATTGAACTTGAATCTGATTGGCTGATTCAATCAGCCAATCAGATTTTTTTAACTTAATTCCGATTGGCTGATAGAATCCTATCAGCCAATCGGAATTCGGCGGACGCCATCTTGGATGACGTCATTTAAAGGTACCTCATTCCAAGTTCAGCAGTCGGCCGGGATGGATGCTCCGCGGCGGCGGAGCGAAGAAAGAAGATTGAAGATGCCGCCGGAAGAATGAAGACTTTGCTGCCGCTTGGAGGAAGACGTCGCCGGAGGAAGAATTCTTCTTTGCCGCTTGGAGGATGACATCGCCGGAGGAAGAATTCTTCTTTGCCGCTTGGAGGACGACATCGCCCGGATCGGATCAGGAGTTCGGCCCGGTGTGGTGAAGACAAGGTAGGGAGATCTTCAGGGGGGTAGTGTTAGGCTTTTTTAAGGGGGGTTTGGGTGGGTTTAGAATAGGGGTATGTGGGTGGTGGGTTGTAATGGGGGGGGGGATTGTATTTGTTGAATGCAAAAGAGCTGAATTCTTTGGGGCATGCCCCACAAAAGGCCCTTTTAAGGGCTGGTAAGGTAAAGAGCTTTGAAATTTGTTTAATTTAGAATAGGGCAGGGAATTTTTTTTATTTTGGGGGTTTATTATTTTATTAGGGGGCTTAGAATAGGTGTAAATAGCTTAAAAATCTTGTAATCTTTTTTTTATTTTTTGTAATTTAGTGTTTGTTTTTTTTTGTAATTTAGTTTAGTTAATTTAATTGTATTTTTAGATAGATGTTTGTAGTTTATTAAATTTATTGATAGTGTAGGTGTATTTGTAACTTAGGTTAGGATTTATTTTACAGGTAATTGGGTAATTATTTTAACTAGGTAGATATTAAATAGTTAATAACTATTTAATATCTATTATACCTAGTTAAAATAATTAACAATTTACCTGTAAAATAAATATTAACCCTAACATAGCTACAATGTAATTATTAATTATATTGTAGCTATCTTAGGGTTTATTTTATAGGTAAGTATTTAGATTTAAATAGGTATATTTTAGTTTATAAATTAATTAGATTAATTTAATATAAATTTAGTTAGGGTTAGATAGAGTTAATATAGTTAATATAAATACTATAGTAACTATATTAACCCTAATATAATTAGGGTTAATATAGTTAATATATATAATGTAATACCTATATTAACTATAATATACTTAGGGTTAATATAGATAATATAGCTGGCGGCGGGGTAGGTAGATTAAATTAGGGGTTAATCATTTTAATAGAGATGGCGGCGGTGTTAGGGGCTCACTTTAGGGGGTTATAGATATAATATAGCTGGCGGCGGGGTACGGGAGCGGCGGTTTAGGGGTTAATAACTTTATTAGGTTGCGGCGGGGTAAAGGAGCGGCGGTTTAGGGGTTAATAGCTTTTTTATTGTTAGGCTAGTGAGGGGGGATAGCGGATAGAGGGTTAGACAGTGCGGGCTATGTTAGGGAGGCGTGTTAGACAGTGCGGGCTATGTTAGGGAGGCGTGTTAGACAGTGCGGGCTATGTTAGGTAGGCGTGTTAGACAGTGCGGGTGTTTTAAACTTTAGTCAGGTTTTATAGGCGCCGGCAGTTTCTAACGTGCCGCAAGTCACTGGCGACGCCAGAAATTTGTACTTACGCAGATTTCTGGACATCGCTGGTTTGTGAGACTTACGGCACGTTAGCATCTGACGGCGACTTATATGGGATGGCTCGAGTTGCGAGCTGAAACTGCGGGCGACGCCGGTTCCCTCGCTTGCGCCGCAAACTGCGATCGATATCGGATCGCGCCCCAAGAGAGCTATATCCAGAAACATATGCTTTAAGATATTATCTGTTATCTAGCCAAACTAGACATTAAAGAAAAAGAGAACAATGACATAGCTAGTTGCCCAAAATCTGACAAATGGAAACAGAGTAATTTTTAAAATGGATGTGCCAAATTCTGCCAAATAAACAGAATCAGATGACTAAAAAAAAAATTCAGAGGTGGCTTAACATGTTAACCCATAATATGTCTAAATGAAAAACCATCAGGAAAGATTGCCTTGGAAATTGATGTATACCTAGGGGCTGATTTATGAAGGGGACCGTTATGAAGTTGCGGTCATAAGACATTTATTCTGACTATATCTGTGTATGGCATTCTGCCAGTGTACATGCCTCAACTATACTACATAGCATGGGTGACCGGAGGGGGGGCAAGGGGGGTCACTTGCCCCCCCCCCAGAATTCTGCACCAGGTAAAAAAAATCAAGCACCCTTTTGCAATTACACAGCTAGATTAAAACTTCACTCTTCTATTTTGCATTTAAAAATAAACCTTACTCTTCTAGCTGTGTGTTTGCAAGAGAATAATAGACTTTCTATGAGTTGTGGTAATATTTTGTTTTTTTAAATTTTCTCTATGGGCTTTGCACCCAGGCTGGTCTGGAGTTAACCGCCTGAGTTGCTGGAAGCTGTGCAGCTGTATGTGAGTGCTGATGAATACCCAGTCCATTTCAAAAGTGCAGCCCATTTCCGTATTTTGTATGTTTGTATGTAAATTACAAAAGGCCTGTGTCACCCTTGTTTGTAGCTCAGTCTGTTTGAAGGAAGGCAATTGTGTGGCTGTATGTTAGGGACCCATTGAGGAAAAGCAGAAAGTGTTGAAAGTGGCAGCGCTGTGTCACCTCCAGGGAAGCAAGCTGCCCACGCCCTCTGAGTCAACCTTGTTGCTTTCACCTCCAAAATAAAAGAGCTCACAATAGTGTAGCAGATTTCAGACAATGTGGTAGGTGCACAAACTGGTTATACTCACAAAATTGCAGTTAAAATAAGCCTTTTTTTAAAATCATCACAAAGGTGTCTTCAGGTTCTTATGGCGTGTTATATGGCTGCCGAAAATATTTTCGCATCCCATAGAAAGTATTAGAAGACGTTAAGCAATAACTTATACTAGGTTTCCAATGAAAGCTCAAACCATTAATACACTGAAAAAATTAAACCCAGCTTAACTAGGTGTAAAAGAGGAAAAACATAATTTATGTAAGAACTTACCTGATAAATTAATTTCTTTTATATTGGCAAGAGTCCATGAGCTAGTGAGGTATGGGATATACATTCCTAGCAGGAGGGGCAAAGTTTCCCAAACCTCAAAATGCCTATAAATACATCCCTCGCCACACCCACAATTCAGTTTAACGAATAGCCAAGCAGTGGGATGATAAAGAAAGGAGTAGAAAGCATCAACAAAAGAAATTTGGAAATAATTGTGCTTTATACAAAAAAATCATAACCACCATAAAAAGGCTGGGTCTCATGGACTCTTGCCAATATGAAAGAAATGAATTTATCAGGTAAGTTCTTACATAAATTATGTTTTCTTTTATGTAATTGGCAAGAGTCCATGAGCTAGTGACGTATGGGATAGCAATACCCAAGATGTGGAACTCCACGCAAGAGTCACTAGAGAGGGAGGGATAAAAATAAAAACAGCCATTTTCCGCTGAAAAAATTAATCCACAACCCAAAAAAATAAGTTTATTCTCATAAATGAAAATAAAAAACTTAAATCAAAAGCAGAAGAATCAAACTGAAACAGCTGCCTGAAGAACTTTTCTACCAAAACTGCTTCTGAAGAAGCAAATACATCAAAATGGTAGAATTTAGTAAATGTATGCAAAGAGGACCAAGTTGCCGCTTTGCAAATCTGATCAACTGAAGCTTCATTCTTAAAGGCCCACGGAGTGGAGACTGATCTAGTAAAATGAGCTGTAATTCTATGAGGCGGGGCCTGACCCAACTCCAAATAAGCTTGATGAATCAAAAGTTTCAACCAAGAAGCCAAGGAAATAGCAGAAGCCTTCTGACCTTTCCTAGGACCAGAAAATAAAACAAATAGACTGGAAGTCTTCCTGAAATCTTTAGTAGCTTCCACATAATATTTTAAAGCTCTTACCACATCCAAAGAACGTAAGGCTCTTTCCAAAGAATTCTTAAGATTAGGACACAAGGAAGGGACAACAATTTCTCTACTAATGTTGTTAGAATTTACAACCTTAGGTAAAAATTGAAAAGAAGTCTGCAAAACTGCCTTATCCTGATGAAAAATCAGAAAAGTAGACTCACAAGAAAGAGCAGATAGCTCAGAAACTCTTCTAGCAGAAGAGATAGCAAAAAGGAACAACACTTTCCAAGAAAGTAGTTTAATGTCCAAAGAATGCATAGGCTCAAATGGAGGAGCCTGTAAAGCCTTCAAAACCAAATTAAGACTCCAAGGAGGAGAAATTGATTTAATGACAGGCTTAATATGAACTAAAGGCTGTACAAAACAGTGAATATCAGGAATTATAGCAATCTTTCTGTGAAATAAAACAGAAAGAGCAGAGATTTATCCCTTCAAGGAACTTGCAGATAAAACCTTATCCAAACCATCCTGAAGAAACTGTAAAATTCTAGGAATTCTAAAAGAATGCCAAGAGAATTTATGAGAAGAACACCATGAAATGTAAGTCTTCCAAACTCTATAATAAATCTTTCTAGAGACAGATTTACGAGCTTGTAACATAGTATTAATCACTGAGTCAGAGAAACCTCTATGACTTAGTACTAATCGTTCAATTTCCATACCTTCAAATTTAATGATTTGAGATCCTGATGGAAAAACGGACCTTGAGACAGTAGGTCAGGCCTTAACGGAAGTGGCCAAGGCTGGCAACTGGACATCCGAACTAGATCCGCATACCAAAACCTGTGTGGCCATGCTGGAGCCACCAGCAACACGAATGATTGCTCCATGATGATTTTGGAGATCACTCTTGGAAGGAGAACTAGAGGCGGGAAAATGTAAGCAGGATGATAACACCAAGGAAGTGTCAGCGCATCCACTGCGCCTGAACATCACTGGACCTGGACAGGTATCTGGGAAGTTTCTTGTTTAGATGAGAGGCCATGAGATCTATCTCTGGAAGACCCCACATCTGAACAATCTGAGAAAACACATCTGGATGGAGAGACCACTCCCCTGGATGTAAAGTCTGACGGCTGAGATAATCCCCCTCCCAATTGTCTACACCTGGGATATGCACCGCAGAGATTAGACAGGAGCTGGATTCCGCCCAAGCAAGTATCCGAGATACTTCTTTCATAGCTTGGGGACTGTGTGTCCCACCCTGATGATTGACATATGCCACTGTTGTGATATTGTCTGTCTGAAAACCAATGAACATGCTCTCTTTAACAGAGGCCAAAACTGAAGAGCTCTGAGAATTGCACGGAGTTCTAAAATATTTATTAGTAATCTCGCCTCTTGAGATTTCCAAACCCCTTGTGCTGTCAGAGATCCCCAAACAGCTCCCCAACCCGAAAGACTCGCATCTGTTGTGATCACAGTCCAGGTTGGCTGAACAAAAGAAGCCCCTTGAACTAAACGATGGTGATCTATCCACCACGTCGGAGAGTGTCGTACATTGGGATTTAAGGATATTCATTGTGATATCTTTGTATAATCCCTGCACCATTGGTTCAGCATACAAAGCTGTAGAGGTCTCATGTGAAAACGAGCAAAGGGGATCGTGTCCGATGCTGCAGTCATGAGACCTAAAATGCACATAGCAACTGAAGGGAATGACTGAGACTGAAGGTGCCGGCACGTCTCTTGTATGTTAGAGACAGAGTCATGGACACTAAATCTATCTGGAAGCCTAAAAAGGTGACCCTTGTCTGAGGAATCAAGAAACTTTTTGGTAAATTGATCCTCCAACCATGTTTCCGAAGAAACAACACTAGTTGATTTGTGTGAGATTCTGCAGAACGTAAAGACTGAGCTAGTACCAAGATATCGTCCAAATAAGGAAACACCGCAATACCCTGTTCTCTGATTACAGAGAGTAGGGCACCTAGAACCTTTGAAAAGATTCTTGGAGCTGTTGCTAGGCCAAATGGAAGAGCAACAAATTGGTAATGCTTGTCTAGAAAAGAGAATCTCAGGAACTGATAATGTTCTGGATGAATCGGAATATGAAGGTATGCATCCTGCAAGTCTATTGTGGACATATAATGTCCTCGCTGAACAAAAGGCAGAATAGTCCTTATAGTCACCATCTTGAAAGTTGGTACTCTTACATAACGATTCAAAATTTTTAGATCCAGAACTGTTCTGAATGAATTTTCTTTCTTTGGGACAATGAATAGATTTGAATAAAACCCCAGACCTTGTTCCTGAAAAGGAACCGGCATGATTACCCCTGAAACCTCCAGGTCTGAAACACACTTCAGGAAAGCCTGAGCTTTTACTGGATTTACTGGGATGCGTGAGAGAAAAAATCTTCTCACAGGAGGTCTTACTCTGAATCCTATTCGGTACCCCTGAGAGACAATGCTCTGAATCCATTGATTTTAGACAGAATTTGCCCAAACATCCTTGAAAAACCTTAATCTGCACCCTAAGAGCTGAGCTGGAATGAGGGCCGCACCTTCATGCGGACTTAGGGGCTGACTTTGGTTTCTTAAAAGGCTTGGATTTATTCCAATTTGAGGAAGGCTTCCAATTTGAAACAGTTTCCTTGTGGGGAAGGATTAGGTTTTTGCTCCTTATTTTGACGAAAAGAACAAAAACGATTAGAAGCCTTAGATTTACCCTTAGGTTTTTTTATCCTGAGGCAAAAAAATTCCCTTCCCCCCAGTAACAGTTGAAATAATAGAATCCAACTGAGAACCAAATAAATTATTACCTTGGAAAGAAAGAGATAGTAATCTAGACTTAGATGTCAGCATTCCAAGATTTAAGCCACAAAGCTCTTCAAGCTAAAATAGCTAAAGACATGGATCTAACATCAATTTTGATAATATCAAAAATTGCATCACAAATAAAATGATTAGCATGTTGTAGTAAACGAACAATGCTATATAAGTCAGAATCCAATTCTTGTTGCGCTAAATTCTCCAACCAGAAAGTTGATGCAGCCGCAATATCAGTCAAAGAAATTGCAGGTCTGAGAAGATGACCTGCATATAAATAGGCTTTCCTTAGATAAGATTCAAGTTTCCTATCTAAAGGATCCTTAAAAGAAGTACTATCTTCCATAGGAATAGTGGTATGTTTAGCAAAAGTAAAAATAGCCCCATCAACTTTGGGGATTTTTTCCCAAAACTCTATAGAATTTGCTGGTAAAGGATACAATTTTTTAAACCTTGAAGAAAGAATAAAAGAAGTACCTGGCTTATTCCATTCCTTAGAAATCATATCAGAAATAGCCTCAGGAATAGGAAAAACCCCTGGAGAAACCACAGGAGGTTTAAAAACAGCATTTAAACGTTTATTAGACTTAACATCAAGAGGACTGGTTACCTCAATATCGAAAGTAATTAACACTTCTTTTAATAAAGAACGCATATACTCTATTTTAAATAAATAAGTAGATTTGTCAGTGTCAATGTCTGAGGAAGGATCTCCTGTATCAGATAGATCCTCATCAGAGGAGGATAAATTATTATGTTGTAGGTCATTTGAAATTTCATCAACTGAATGAGAAGTTTTAAAAGACCTTTTACGTTTATTAGAAGGTGGAAATGCAGACAAAGCCTTCTGGATAGAATCAGAAACAAATTCTTTAAAATTCATAGGTATATCATGTACATTAGACGTTGAAGGAACTGCAACCGGCAATGTACTATTACTGATGGACACACTATCTGCATGTAAAAGTTTATCATGACAACTATTACAGATGACATTCGGCGAAATAATTTCCACAATCTTACAACAAATGCACTTAGCTTTGGTAGAACCGATGTCAGGCAGCAATGTTCCAGCAGAAACTTCTGAGGCAGGATCAGATTGAGACATCTTGCAAAATGTAAAAGAAAAAACAACATATAAAGCAAAATTATCAATTTCCTTATACGACAGTTTCAGGAATGGGAAAAAAATGCAAATAGCATAGCCCTCTGATAGAGAAAAAGGCAAGAGGCAAACGTCAATGGGGTATTAAAATAATGAAAAAGTTTAGCGCCAAGTATGACGCACAAAGTAACTGAAAACTTTTTTGGCGCCAATAATAACAGGAAATAACACACTCGCGTCACTAATGACGCAAGCGCGTGTAAGGCTTCGGCATCAACTATGACGCCAGAAATGACGAAGTTGCATCATAGACGTATTTTTCGCGCCAAAAAATTCTAACGCCAAGAATGACGCAATAAAGTCTAGCATTTGGCGCACCCGCAGGCCTAATACCGCCCGCAATTTGCAAGAAGTAGTCAATTTGAAAAAAAGACAAAACCCCAGGTAAGAAAAATTTTTCTTAAAAATTTTTTATTTTCCCCAAACATGAAACTGACAGTCTGCAGAAGGAAATACATGAACCTGACTCATGGCAAATATAAGTACAATACATACATATAGAACTGTAAAGTGCCAAACCATAGCTGAGGTGTCTTAAGTAATAAAAAACATACTTACCAAAAGACACCCATCCACATATAGCAGATAGCCAAACCAGTACTGAAACAGTTATCAGTAGAGGTAATGGTATATATAAGAGTATATCGTCGATCTGAAAAGGGAGGTAGGAGATGAATCTCTACGACCGATAACAGAGAACCTATGAAATAGACCCCCGTTAGGGAAATCATCGTATTCAATAAGTGATACTCCCTTCACGTTCCTCTGACATTCGCTGTACTCTGAGAGGAATCGGGATTCAACAATGCTGAGAAGCGCATATCAACGTAGAAATCTTAGCACAAACTTACTTCACCACCTCCATAGGAGGCAAAGTTTGTAAAACTGAATTGTGGGTGTAGTGATGGGTGTATTTATAGGCATTTTGAGGTTTGGGAAACTTTGCCCCTCCTGGTAGGATTGTATATCCCATACGTCACTAGCTCATGGACTCTTGCCAATTACATGAAAGAAAACAAGATTTTTGAGACCAATTTCCAGTTGAAATTTAATAACTTGCAAATAATGCAAGTGTTTCACTGTAGAAAAAAACTGAAATATGTAATATTTATTGTTTTCCCAATGTATAGGAATATTTGCACTTACTGTATGTTCTTATGGAAACATCAGTATAAACATATATGTATGTGTACAAGTGAAAACAGCGCTTAAAACATTCTATTCTAAGACAAATGACACATAAACATATATGTAAGCACATATCTACAAAATTCGAACTACATCTATGTCTAGGGCAGCAATACATATTACATATATTAATAAAGTGGTAAATATAATTAGATTTTTTTTTATATTTGCTTATAGTTAAAAAATATGTATTATAAATAAGTGTATCTTTGTTTTTGTTTCTCTTTAGAGGTGATCACAAGTAAGGAGCACTGACGTTAAGCGTAACTTTTATAGTGTAAGGTCAGGTTACCATAGCAACTAATTTATGTTCAAGATATCCGAAATCAGATGGAAGCGTTAACAGAAGGTTAACTTACACTTACATGAAGCAACTGCACGCAATGCGCAAAATATTTCAATAGAAACCTGGTACTAAAAAGGAGCCGTAAACTACTTTTAGCTATCAGGCACTTTGGTAGCTTATGGCTCCATTTTTTTTAAAGCTCAATGAAAAAAATAATTTATGTAAGAACTTACCTGATAAATTCATTTCTTTCATATTGGCAAGAGTCCATGAGCTAGTGACATATGGGATATACAATCCTACCAGGAGGGGCAAAGTTTCCCAAACCTCAAAAAATGCCTATAAATACATCCCTCACCACACCTGCAATTCAGTTTAACGAATAGCCAAGCAGTGGGGTGATAAAGAAAGGAGTAGAAAGCATCAACAAAGGAAATTTGGAAATAATTGTGCTTTATACAAAAAATCATAACCACCATAAAAAGGGTGGGCCTCATGGACTCTTGCCAATATGAAAGAAATGAATTTATCAGGTAAGTTCTTACATAAATTATGTTTTCTTTCATGTAATGGGCAAGAGTCCATGAGCTAGTGACATATGGGATATCAATACCCAAGATGTGGAGTCTTCCACTCAAGAGTCACTAGAGAGGGAGGGAATAAAAATAAAAACAGCCATATTTCGCTGAAAAAATTAATCCACAACCCAAAAAAATAAGTTTATTTTCATGTTTGAAAGAAAAAAACTTAAATCAAAAAGCAGAAGAATCAAACTGAAACAGCTGCCTGAAGACCTTTTCTACCAAAAACTGCTTCCGAAGAAGCAAATACATCAAAACGGTTGAATTTAGTAAATGTATGCAAAGAGGACCAAGTCACCGCTTTGCAAATCTGATCAACTGAAGCTTCATTCTTAACCCCTTAACGACCAAGGACGTACGCCACACGTCCTCAAAAAAAATACACTTAATGACCGAGGACGTGTGGCGTACGTCCTTGGTCTGGAAAGCAGCTGGAAGCGATCCTGCTCGCTTCCAGCTGCTTTCCGGTTATTGCAGTGATGCCTCGATATGGAGGCATCCTGCAATAACCCCCCTTGGCCATCCGATGCAGAGAGAGCCACTCTGTGGCCCTCTCTGCACCGGACATCGATGGCCGGTATCGTTGGTGGGTGGGAGCTTACGTGGGAGGCGGGTGGGCGGCCATCGAAGTTGTGTATGGAGTGGAGGGGGGCGGGATCGGGGGCGGGACCCACGGGAGCGCGCACGGGAGCGCGCGCGTGCACGAGGGTTGGAGGGCGGGCGCGTGCACGGGGCGGGAGCGGGTGGGTACCGCTTTACTACAGAAAAACATAGTAAAAAGTAAACAAAAAAAATAAAGTTTAAACGTTAAAAATATAATCTAAGGGATCTGGAAGGGGTGGGGGGTTGGTCTTGGTGGGGGGGAAAGCTACACTACAGAAAATGGCTTTTTTTTTAATAAAATGGCAAATTTTTTGCAAAACTGGGTACTGGCAGACAGCTGCCAGTACCCAAGATGGCGCCCATTAAGGCAGAGGGGAAGGGTTAGAGAGCTGTTAGGTGGGGGATCAGTGAGGTTGGGGTCTAAGGGGGGATCATACACATCAGCATATGTAAATATGCTTTTTTTTTTTTTTTTTTTAAATGGCCAAATACCTTTTATTTTAGTACTGGCAGAGTTTCTGCCAGTACTTAAGATGGCGGGGACAATTGTGGGGTGGGGGAGGGAAGAGAGCTGTTTGGGAGGGATCAGGGGGTCTGATGTTTCAGGTGGGAGGCTGAGCTCTACACTAAAGATAAAATTAACCCTGCAAGCTCCCTACAAGCTACATAATTAACCCCTTCACTGCTAGCCATAATACACGTGTGATGCGCAGCGGCATTTAGAGGCCTTCTAATTACCAAAAAGCAATGCCAAAGCCATATATGTCTGCTATTTCTGAACAAAGGGGATCCCAGAGAAGCATTTACAACCATTTGTGCCATAATTGCACAAGCTGTTTGTAAATAATTTCAGTGAGAAACCTAAAATTGAGAAAAATTTAACTTTTTTTTTAATTTGATCGCATTTGGCGGTGAAATGGTGGCATAAAATATACCAAAATTGGCCTAGATCAATACTTGGGGTTGTCTACTACACTACACTAAAGCTAAAACTATCCCAAAAAGCTCCCTACATGCTCCCTAATTAACCCCTTCACTGCTGGGCATAATACACGTGTGGTGCGCAGTGGCATTTAGCGGCCTTCTAATTACCAAAAAGTAACGCCAAAGTCATATATGTCTGCTATTTCTGAACAAAGGGGATCCCAGATAAGAATTTACAACAATTTATGCCATAATTGCACAAGCTGTTTGTAAATAATTTAAGTTAGAAACCAAAAGTTTGTGAAAAAAATTGTGAAAAGTGAACGATTTTTTGTATTTGATTGCATTTAGCGGTGAAATGGTGGCATGAAATATACCAAAATGGGCCTAGATCAATACTTTGGGTTGTCTACTAAAAAAAAATATATACATGTCAATGGATATTCAGAGATTCCTGAAAGATATCAGTGTTCTAATGTAACTAGCGCTAATTTTGAAAAGAAATGGTTTGGAAATAGCAAAGTGCTACTTGTATTTATGGCCCTATAGTTTACAAAAAAAGCAAAGAACATGTAAACATTGGGTATTTCTAAATTCAGGACAAAATTTAGAAACTATTTAGCATGGGTGTTTTTTTGTGGTTGTAGATGTGTAACAGATTTTGGGGGTCAAAGTTAGAAAAAGTGTGTTTTTTTCCATTTTTTCCTCATATTTTATATTTTTTTTTATAGTAAATTATAAGATATGATGAAAATAATGGTATCTTTAGAAAGTCCATTTAATGGCGAGAAAAACGGTATATAATATGTGTGGGTACAGTAAATGAGTAAGAGGAAAATTACAGCTAAACACAAACACCTCAAAAAGGTAAAAATAGCCTTGGTCCCAAACGGACAGAAAATGGAAAAGTGCTGTGGTCATTAAGGGGTTAAAAGCCCACGAAGTGGAGACTGATCTAGTAGAATGAGCTGTAATTCTCTGAGGCGGGGCCTGACCCGACTCCAAATAAGCTTGATGAATTAAAAGTTTCAACCAAGAAGCCTAGGAAATAGCAGAAGCCTTCTGACCTTTCCTAGGACCAGAAAATAAAACAAATAGACTGGAAGTCTTCCTGAAATCTTTAGTAACTTCCACATAATATTTCAAAGCTCTTACCACATCCAAAGAATGTAAGGATCTCTCTAAAGAATTCTTAGGATTAGGACACAAGGAAGGGACAACAATTTCCCTACTAATGTTGTTAGAATTCACAACCTTAGGTAAAAATTGAAAAGAAGTCCACAAAACTGCCTTATCCTGATGAAAAATCAGGAAAGGAGACTCACAAGAAAGAGCAGATAGCTCAGAAACTCTTCTAGCAGAAGAGATAGCCAAAAGGAACAACACTTTCCAAGAAAGTAGTTTAATGTCCAAAGAATGCATAGGCTGAAATGGAGGAGCCTGTAAAGCCTTCAGAACCAAATTAAGACTCCAAGGAGGAGAAATTGATTTAATGACAGGCTTAATATGAACTAAAGCCTGTACAAAACAGTGAATATCAGGAAGTATAGCAATCTTTCTGTGAAATAAAACAGAAAGAGCTGAGATTTGTCCTTTCAAGGAACTTGCAGACAAACCCTTATCCAAACCATCCTGAAGCAACTGTAAAATTCTAGGAATTCTAAAAGAATGCCAGGAGAATTTATGAGAAGAACACCATGAAATGTAAGTCTTCCAAACGCTATAATAAATCTTTCTAGAGACAGATTTACGAGCTTGTAACATAGTATTAATCACTGAGTCAGAGAAACCTCTATGATTTAGAACTAAGCGTTCAATTTCCATACCTTCAAATTTAATGATTTGAGATCCTGATGGAAAAACGGACCTTGAGATAGTAGGTCCGGCCGTAACGGAAGTGGCCAAGACGGGCAACTGGACATCCGAACCAGATCCGCATACCAAAACCTGTGTGGCCATGCTGGAGCCACCAGCAACACAAAAGACTGTTCCATGATGATTTTGGAGATTACTCTTGGAAGTAGAACTAGAGGCGGGAAGATGTAAGCAGGTTGATAACACCAAGGAAGTGTCAGCGCATCCACTGCTTCCGCCTGAACATCCCTGGACCTGGACAGGTTTCTGTGAAGTTTCTTGTTTAGATGAGAGGCCATGAGCTCTATCTCTGGAAGCCCCCACATCTGAACAATTTGAGAAAACACATCTGGATGGAGAGACGACTCCCCTGGATGTAAAGTCTGGCGACTGAGATAATCCGCCTCCCAATTGTCTACACCTGGGATATGCACCGCAGAGATTAGACAGGAGCTGGTTTCCGCCCAAGCAAGTATCCAAGATACTTCTTTCATAGCTTGGGGACTGTGAGTCCCACCCTGACGATTGACATAAACCACAGTTGTGATACTATCTGTCTGAAAACAAATGAACGGTTCTCTCTTTAGTAGAGGCCAGAACTGAAGAGCCCTGAGAATTGCACGGAGTTCTAAAATATTTATTGGTAATCTCGCCTCTTGAGATTTCCAAACCCCTTGTGCTGTCAGAGACCCCCAAACAGCTCCCCAACCTGAAAGACTCGCATCTGTTGTGATCACAGTCCAGGTTGGGCGAACAAAAGAAGCCCCTTGAACCAAACGATGGTGATCTATCCACCATGTCAGAGAGTGTCGTACATTGGGATTCAAGGATATTAATTGTGATATCTTTGTATAATCCCTGCACCATTGATTCAGCATACAAAGCTGTAGAGGTCTCATGTGAAAACGAGCAAAGGGGATCGCGTCCGATACTGCAGTCATGAGACCTAAAACTTCCATGCACATAGCCACTGAAGGGAATGACTGAGACTGAAGGAGCCGACATGCTGCAACCAATTTTAAACGCCTCTTGTCTGTTAGAGACAGAGTCATGGACACTGAATCTATCTGGAAGCCTAAAAAGGTGACCCTTGTCTGAGGAATAAAGAAACTTTTTGGTAAATTGATCCTCCAACCATGTTTCTGAAGAAACAACACTAGTTGATTTGTGTGAGATTCTGCAGTATGTAAAGACTGAGCTAGTACCAAGATATCATCCAAATAAGGAAACACCGCAATACCCTGTTCTCTGATTATAGATAGTAGGGCACCCAGAACCTTTGAAAAGATTCTTGGAGCTGTTGCTAGGCCAAATGGAAGAGCAACAAATTGGTAATGCTTGTCTAGAAAAGAGAATCTCAGAAACTGATAGTGTTCTGGATGAATCAGAATATGAAGGTATGCATCCTGCAAGTCTATTGTGGACATATAATGTCCTTGCTGAACAAAAGGCAGAATAGTCCTTATAGTCACCATCTTGAAAGTTGGTACTCTTACATAACGATTCAAAATTTTCAGATCCAGAACTGGTCTGAACAAATTTTCTTTCTTTGGTACAATGAATAGGTTGGAATAAAACCCCAAACCTTGTTCCTGAGGAGGAACTGGCATGATTACCCCTGAAGTCTCCAGGTCTGAAACACACTTCAGAAAAGCCTGAGCTTTTGAATCCTATTCGATACCCTTGAGAGACAATGCTCTGAATCCAATGGTTTTGGACAGATTTTATCCAAAAATCCTTGAAAAACCTTAATCTGCCACCTACCAGCTGAGCTGGAATGAGGGCCGCACCTTAATGCGGACTTAGGGGCAGACTTTGGTTTTCTAAATGGCTTGGATTTATTCCAATTTGATGAAGGCTTCCAACTGGAAGCAGATTCCTTGGGAGGAGGATTGAGTTTTTGTTCCTTATTCTGACGAAAGGAACGAAAACGGTTAGAAGCCTTAGATTTGCCCTTAGGTTTTTTATCCTGAGGCAAAAAACTCCTTTTCCTCCAGTGATAGTTGAAATAATAGAATCCAACTGAGAACCAAATAAATTATTACCTTGGAAAGAAAGAGATAGTAATCTAGATTTAGATGTCATGTCAGCATTCCAAGATTTAAGCCACAAAGCTCTTCTAGCTAATACAGCTAAAGACATGGATCTAACATCAATTTTGATAATATCAAAAATGGCATCACAAATAAAATGATTAGCATGTTGCAGTAAGCGAACAATGCTAGATATGTCAGAATCCAATTCATGTTGCGCTAAATTTTCCAACCAGAAAGTTGATGCAGCCGCAACATCACCCAAAGAAATAGCAGGTCTGAGAAGATGACCTGAATATAAATAGGCCTTCCTTAGATAAGATTCAAGCTTCCTATCTAAAGGATCCTTAAAGGAAGTGCTATCTTCCATAGGAATAGTGGTACGTTTAGCAAGAGTATAAATAGCTCCATCAACTTTGGGGATCTTTTCCCAAAACTCTATAGATTTTGCTGGTAAAGGATACAATTTCTTAAACATTTGAAGAAGGAATAAAGGAAGTACCTGGCTTATTCCATTCCCTAGAAATCATATCAGAAATAGCCTCAGGAATGGGAAAAACACCTGGGGAAACCACAGGAGGTTTAAAAACAGCATTTAAACATTTATTAGACTGAACGTCAATAGGACTGGTTACCTCAATATCCAAAGTAATTAACACTTCTTTTAATAAAGAACGCATATACTCTATTTTAAATAAATAAGTAGATTTGTCAGTGTCAATATCTGAGGAAGGATCTTCTGTTTCAGATAGATCCTCATCAGAAGAGGATGAATTATTATGTTGTTGGTCATTTGAAATTTCATCAGCTAAATCAGAAGTTTTAAAAGACCTTTTACGTTTATTAGAAGGTGGAAATGCAGACAAAGCCTTCATAATAGAATTAGAAACAAATTCTTTAAAATTTACAGGTATATCATGTACATTAGAAGTTGAAGGAACTGCAACTGGCAATGTACTATTACTGATAGAAACACTATCTGCATGTAAAAGTTTATCATGACAACTATTACAAATGACATTCGGTGGAATAATTTCTACAATTTTACAACAAATGCACTTAGCTTTGGTAGAACCGATGTCAGGCAGCAATGTTCCAGCAGAAACTTCAGAGACAGGATCAGATTGGGACATCTTGCTCAATGTAAGAGAAAAAACAACATATAAAGCAAAATTATCTATTTCCTTAAATGACAGTTTCATGAATGGGAAAAAATGCAAAAGCATAGGCCTCTTGATAGAGAAGAAAGCAGGAGGCAAACATCAATGGGGTATTTAAAAAATGAAAAAAAATTGGCGCCAAGTATGACGCACAATGTAACGTAAACTTTTTTGGTGCAAAAAATGACCGGAAATGACACACTTGCGTCACTAATGATGCCGCCATGTGAAAGATCTCGGCGTCACGTATGACGCCGGAAATGACGAAGTTGCGTCATAAACGTATTTTTTCGCGCCAAAAAAAGTCTAGCATTTGATGCACCCGCGGGCCTAACACCCGCAATTGCAAAAAGTAGTCAAATTGAAAAAAGACTAAACCCCAGGTAAGAAATAAATTTCTTAAAGTGTTTACATTCCCAAATATGAAACTGACAGTCTGCTGAAGGAAATACATGAACCGGACTCATGGCAAATATAAGTACAATACATATATTTAGAACTTTATATAAATGCATAAAGTGCCAAACCATAGCTGAGGTGTCTTAAGTAATAAAAAACATACTTACCAAAAGACACCCATCCACATATAGCAGATAGCCAAACCAGTACTAAAACAGTTATTAGTAGAGGTAATGGTAAATTGAGAGTATATTGTCGATCTGAAAAGGGAGGTAGGAGATGAATCTCTACGACCGATAACAGAGAACCTATGAAATAGACCCCCGTTAGGGAAATCATCATATTCAAATAAGTGATACTCCCTTCACGTCCCTCTGACATTCGCTGTACTCTGAGAGGAATCGGGCTTCAACAATGCTAAGAAGCGCATATCAATGTAGAAATCTTAGCACAAACTTACTTCACCACCTCCATAGGAGGCAAAGTTTGTAAAACTGAATTGTGGGTGTGGTGAGGGGTGTATTTATAGGCATTTTGAGGTTTGGGAAACTTTGCCCCTCCTGGTAGGATTGTATATCCCATATGTCACTAGCTCATGGACTCTTGCCAATTACATGAAAGAAATTAGCCCTTTTTGTTGTAAAACAAAATATTTTCTCATCAAATTGCAGCCCCAAATATGTATTTTTGATCCTTTGTTAAAATCACGTTTGGCAAGCCCTGCCTAATATCTAAGCATAAACACTGACTTTAGTCAGTCTTTTGCCTCCAATGAGTTACCATGTGTACAACAGGCTTCACGTGTTGCCACTGATATTATTATGCTTAGAGTATTTTATTTTGTTGCCCCCCCCATTGGAAAAATTTCTGCAGACGCCCATGCTACATAGTAAAGATCAGTGAAAGAAGAAGAAGAGAGGCGCCAACCATAAAACAGTATCATCAGGACAATCACAGGTAGAGACAGAGTTCTCCCCCCAATGATATAGTATACTCACAAGCGGAGCGGCACAAACACAGTACCTGTAGTAGCAGGCCGGGGCTATTCAGGGTCACCCGACAGGCACACAGGGGCCAAGCACATCACCAGGAATCCTCCAATCGGTAAGTAAGTTACTCCGATACACCAGCGGCACAATCTTGGGTGATTCAGTGTACAAAACCGGAGACAGGGAGCTGGATCCGACTCAACAAGTGGATGTATGAGTGGAAGTGATCAGGAATCACAATATAAGTGAGGGTATATATAAAAAGTGTTTTATTGGTAAAAAACAACAGCAATGCGTTTCTCGGCTGGAAGGTCGTTTCATCAGGCTGTACAATGAATATACTCGCACTAAATACCTTACGCTCACCTATCTGTGGGCGGTCTTGGAATGAACACCTGTCTGTCTAAGCAAATGGTAACTATTTCAGTGACAGTACAAATGATTCACAACAAAACCCTAACATATAGACATATATCAATACTATGTAATAACCCACTTCTATTGGCGATATCTATTAAAATATGTGAATAGTACATACAAGGTGATACATATAAAATTAATAATTATGTAAAAAATATATATAAAAAAAATATATATTCATAAAATCATATATCATAAGAATAGATATGAACTTAAAATATGTCATAATATAATAACTATAAAATATACATCGGCATAATGAAATGCCCATACTAATTCCTAATTGACAATATATACAATAATTATAAAGCATGATCATTGTCGGTATAAACCCAAAATGGGGTATTTGGTCAGTTTGCTATCTATTTGAGGTGAATATAATGCCAGACATAGGTCATATGGGCCAGAGTGGAATATAAAAAAGACAACCATATATACAGTGGTCCCCAGAGATACCGGATAACCTCATAAGGGACTAATTGTAGATGGTATTAATGGGACATCGGATAGATGTATATATTATAGATAGACTTGAGCCATTGTTCGTTCCTGTGAGTGCACTTCTCTCTGTATGAATTTAGTCTCCCTATGTTAAAAAGGGGCAACCAGACGTGGACTCCTTGCTCAGTGTGCTTAGAGGAATATGGCTACACCTCACTGACGAGGCCCAATGAAGGCCAAAACGATCGTCTGGGGTTGCCATGTTCCTTGTTCAGAGAGGAATTGCCTGGTATTTTGGCGAATTGGCGCTGGACTGACCGTAATAGGTGGGATCAGACTGATATACTACAGGAAAGTTCTTCTCTGTGAAAAGCATTACTGGGCTAAAAAGCTGCACCCAGGTGGTAAATCGCCATAGAACAGGCTAACAATGGTATTGAGCCAGTTGTTCATTCCTGTGAGTGCACTTCTCTCTGTATAGTAAAGATCAGCATTTAATATTAACAGAGACTGTCCAAGCATGTTTTCCAATAGTTTAAAAGTTCAACATTTATTAAAATATAGTAGTAAAGATTGACACCCCCATTTTAGCCAAACTTTTTTGCTGCTCATCCAACACGTTTCCTGCTTAATGGGTAGTTTGTCAGGGATAAACAGCTGTGTCCCTATACTCCTTAAATAGTCTAAACAATTAACTCTAACAGTAAGAGATGATTTAAAAGTGACAGTTGCTCATACATTTCATAATAAAATTTACACAATATTACAAAATAAGTGATATTATAAAAAACAACATCTGCATATGTGCATGCAAACTAAGTACTTGTAACTGTTTGACTCATTATACATATTTAAATTAATCTGTAAATATTTTGTTACCTAGTTGTATTTAATATCTATTTAATATCTATTCCTGTTATAGAGGACTTACTAAAGTGAAAAAAGGAAATTTATGCTTACCTGATAAATTTATTTCTTTTACGATATGACGAGTCCACGGATTTCATCCTTACTTATGGGATTACGCCTCCTGTTCAGCAGGAAGTGGCAAAGAGCACCACAGCAGAGCTGTATATATAGTTCCTCCCTTCCCTCCCACTCCAGTCATTCGACCGAAGTTAGGAAGAGAAAGGAAAAGCCAAAGGTGCAGAGGTGACTGAAGTTTAACAAAAATAAATACCTGTCTTAGAAATGACAGGGTGGGCCGTGGACTCGTCATATCGTAAAATAATTAAATTTATCAGATAAGCATAAATTTCCTTTTCTTTTACAAGATATGACGAGTCCACGGATTTCATCCTTACTTATGGGATACAATACCAAAGCTATAGGACACGGATGAAAGGGAGAGACAAGACAGGAACCTAAACAGAAGGCACCACTGTTTGAAGATCCTTTCTCCCAAAACCAGCCTCAGAAGAAGCAAAAGTATCAAATTTGTAAAATTTGGAAAAAGTGTGAAGAGACGACCAAGTTGCAGCCTTGCAAATCTGTTCAACAGAAGCATTGTTTTTAAATGCCCATGAGGAAGCCACAGCCCTAGTAGAATGAGCCGTAATTCTTTCAGGAGGCTGCTGTCCAGCAGTCTCATATGCCAGATGGATGATACTCTTCAGCCAAAAAGAAAGAGAGGTAGCCGTACCTTTCTGGCCCCTACGCTTTCCACGTCCAAGTTATGCAACAGATGCTCCTTCTTAGAAGAAGGATTAGGACATAAGGAAGGAACAACAATTTCCTGATTAATATTCTTATTTGAAACAACCTTAGGAAGGAAACCAGGTTTGGTACGTAAAACCACCTTATAAGAATGGAAGATAAGATAAGGCAAGACACATTGTAACGTTGAAAGCTCAGAAACTCTACGAGCAGAAGAAATAGCAACCAAAAATAAAACCTTCCAAGATAACAACTTAATATGTATGGAATGCATGGGTTCAAACGGAACCCCTTGAAGAACATTAAGAGCTAAATTCAAACTCCAGGGTGGAGCAATTGGCTTAAACACAGGCTTGATTCTGGTTAGAGCCTGACAAAAAGACTGAACGTCTGGAACATCTGCCAAACACTTGTGTAGTAAAATTGACAAAGCAGAGATTTGTCCCTTTAAGGAACTTGCTGATAACCCTTTCTCCAATCCTACTTGAAGAAAAGATAGAATCCTGGGAATCCTAACTCTACTCCATGAGTAGCCCTTGGATTCGCACCAATAAATATATTTACGCCATATCTTATGGTAGATCTTTCTAGTAACAGGCTTACGTGCCTGAATCAAAGTATCAATGACCGAATCAGAGAACCCCTGCTTAGATAAAATCAAGCATTCAATCTCCAAGCAGTCAGTTGCAGAGAAACTAGATTCGGATGTTGGAAGGGTCCCTGAATGAGAAGGTCCTGCCTCAATGGAAGCTTCCACAGCGACAGAGAGGACATGTCTACTAGATCGGCATACCAAGTCCTGCGAGGCCACGCAGGCGCGATTAGAATTACCGAAGCCCTCTCCTGTTTGATCCGAGCAATCACCCGAGGAAGGAGAGCAAACGGTGGAAATACATAAGCTAGGTTGAACAACCAAGGCACTGCCAAGGCATCTATCAGTTCGGCCTGAGGATCCCTTGATCTGGATCCGTATCTTGGGAGCTTGGCATTCTGACGAGACGCCATCAGATCCAATTCCGGTCTGCCCCATCTGATTGGACTGAAGGGCTCGGCATGTATTCAGAATCTTTAACTTTCTGACCTCCGTCAAGAAAATTTTCATGGATATGGAATCTATTAGAGTTCCCAAGAAGGTAACGTTTGTCTGTGGAATTAGAGAACTCTTTTCTAGATTCCACCGGTGGGTCCTCAGAAAGGACAGAACCATGTCTGTATGAGACTTTGTCAGATGGTAAGACGACGCCTGGATCAGAATATCATCCAGATAAGGCGCCACTGCAATGCGCCGCGGCCTGAGAACCGCCAGAAGGGACCCTAGAACCTTTGTGAAGATCCTGGGTGCTGTGGCCAACCCGAAGGGAAGAGCCACAAACTGAAAATGTTTGTCCAGGAAGGCAAACCTTAGGAACTGGTGATGATCCTTGTGGATAGGAATATGAAGATAGGCATCCTTTAAGTCCACGGTAGTCATATATTGACCCTCCTGGATCAATGGCAGAATTGTTCGAATAGTCTCCATCTTGAAGGATGGGACTCTGAGAAACTTGTTTAGACTTTTTAGATCTAAAATAGGTTGAAACGTGCCCTCTTTTTTGGGGACCACGAAAAGATTTGAGTAAAACCCCTGCCCCTGTTCCAGTATTGGAACGGGACGAATTACTCCCATAGTAGAGAGGTCCTTTACACAACGTAAGAACGCCTCTCTCTTTATCTGGTCTACAGACAATCGTGAAAGAAGAAACCTCCCCCTTGAGAGAGAATTTTTGAATTCCAGTTGATACCCGAGGGACACGATTTCCAGTGTCCAGGGGTCCTGAAAATCTCTTACCCAAGCCTGGGCAAAGAGAGAAAGTCTGCCCCCTACTAGATCCGGTCCCGGATTGGGGGCCGCTCCTTCATGCTGTCTTGGTAGCAGCAGCGGGCTTCTTGGGTTGTTTACCCTTGTTCCAAGCCTGGTTAGGTCTCCAGACGGACTTGGCCTGAGCAAAATTCCCTTCCTGTTTAGCTAAAGAAGAGGAAGAAGAGGGGACTCCTTTGAAGTTCCGAAAGGAACGAAAATTATTTTGTTCACCCCTCAGTTTAGCTGTTCTATCCTGAGGTAGAAGATGACCTTTACCTCCCGTAATGTCAGAAATGATTTCTTTCAAGTGAGGCCCGAATAGGGTATTTCCTTTAAAAGGGATAGCCAAAAGTTTTGATTTAGATGACACATCAGCAGACCAAGATTTTAACCATAACGCTCTACGCGCTAAAATGGCAAATCCAGCATTCTTAGCCGCCAATTTGGCAATCTGAAAGGCGGCATCCGTAATAAAAGAATTAGCCAGCTTAAGAGCCTTAATTCTATCTAAAATCTAAAGGAGTCTCAGACTTAAGGGACTCTTCTAAGGCGTCAAACCAGAAAGCCGCCGCAGTGGTAACTGGTACAATGCAGGCTGTCGGTTGTAAAAGGAAACCCTGATGAATAAATAACTTTTTTAGAAGACCCTCCAATTTCTTATCCATAGGGCCTTTGAAAGCACAACTGTCCTCAATAGGAATAGTTGTACGCTTAGCCAGGGTAGATATAGCTCCCTCCACCTTAGGGACTGTTTGCCAAGAGTCCCGAACAGTGTCAGATATGGGATACATTTTCTTAAAATTAGGAGAAGGTGAGACCGGGGTACCCGGTCATTCCCATTCCCGCGTAATAATATCCGAGATTCTCTTAGGAACCGGAAAAACATCAGAGTAAGCAGGCACCTCTAGGTATTTGTCCATCTTACACAATTTCTCTGATGGTACCACAATAGAGTCACAGTCATCCAGAGTCACTAAAACCTCCCGAAGCAACAGGCGGAGGTGTTCAAGCTTAAATCTAAAGGACATGACGTCCGAGTCGGTCTGAGGTAACAAACTTCCCGAATCGGAAAGTTCCCCCTCAGACAGAAGTTCCCTGACCCCCAAATCAGATCCCTGTAAGGGTACATCGGAAATAGCCAACAAAGCATCAGAGGTCGCAGTATTCAAATTGACTTCTGTCCTGCTGCGTTTGCCCTGTAACACTGGCAACCTAGATAAAACCTCTGTAAGGGTAGATGACATAACTGCAGCCATATCCTGCAGACTAAATGAAGTAGACGCGGTTGAACAACCCGGCGTCGATTGGGTGGGCGTTAAAGGTTGTGACGCATGGGCAGAAAGTAGTGGCATTCCCTGATTCTCATCAGACTGAGAAGCATCCTTAGACACACTTTCCTTAAAGAAAATCTGCCCTTTAAATTGTAAGGCCCTTTCAGTACATGAGGGACAAAAAGTAAGAGGGGGTTCCACAATGGCATCTAAACACATAGAACAAGTAGATTCCTCAAGTTCAAACATGTTAAACAGACTAGCAATATCATTAATAGTCGTTCTTTACTTGATATATTGAACTCTGCAGTCAAAATATATACAAAAAAACTTTTGAACTAAAAAGTGTACTGCGCCTTTAAATAATAAAAGTGCAACAATTTTTCTGTTATCAAACAAACCAACTTTTGCAGCAATAAAAAATGCCCTTATGTGCCCAAAATAGCTCAACAATATTGCCCCACTTGTTAGTATATGGTATATATCAATTATATAACAATTTTATCAGTTTTATTAACTTATAACAATTCCGGCCCCTGCACCTCGCCACAGCTCTGCTGCGGCGCCTACCTGCCCCCAGATCACACTGAAGAAAACAGTCACAAGTCTTTCTGCATCCTCGGGTACCAAAACTGAGCTAGGCCCCACCGGAGCCTCAGAACCTTGCTGCCGATCCGGAACACACACTGCGCGGTTACGTGCGAAAATAGGCCCCGCCCACCATGGGCGTAACTCTTAGCCTTCACCGAGACCCGCATGGGTCGAAAAATTAACATGTCTGTTCCAATTTATATAAGCCATGTGCCCCTCTTATACACTTCAACACAAAAAGCGCAACTCAGAGATATTTGTCAAGCCAGATATAACCGCATCATAACAGCAGTCCGGCAACCGCAGCTGCCAGCGTCAGCCCACACATGAAATTTAAAGTGAAACACCAACACATTTTGAAATAAGTAAACTAAAATAAAAGGGAATTCCAAGTACACTATTTCTTTTTTTTCTATAGTGCATACTGATTACCCCTCCCCAGATAGGGAATAATGTCAGTATGTTCTGATATATCAAGACTGAACATACCTGAATACCTGAACATACCTCAATGCTGCTTGTAGCATGACACAGTTATCCACACTGAAGATGTTTCTTTACACTACCTTCAACTGCTCTTTGAGAACCAGCATGGATCTTAGATAACGTTTGCTAAGATCATCAACATCAGGGCAGAAAAAAAAATGTCTCCACTCCTCTTGGGAAGTTATAGACTGACGATTTCTCCCTGAGAAAAATAGTACTCACTGGCACCATTTTAAAATAAAAAACTTCTTGATTGAAGAATCTAAACTAACACCTCACTTTACCTCTTCCTATCACTAACACAGGCAAAGAGAATGACTGGAGTGGGAGGGAAGGGAGGGGCTATATAACATAATTTATGCTTACCTGATAAATTCCTTTCTTCTGTAGTGTGATCAGTCCACGGGTCATCATTACTTCTGGGATATTACTCCTCCCCAACAGGAAGTGCAAGAGGATTCACCCAGCAGAGCTGCATATAGCTCCTCCCCTCTACGTCACTCCCAGTCATTCGACCAAGGACCAACGAGAAAGGAGAAGCCAAGGGTGTAGTGGTGACTGGAGTATAATTTAAAAAATATTTACCTGCCTTAAAAAACAGGGCGGGCCGTGGACTGATCACACTACAGAAGAAAGGAATTTATCAGGTAAGCATAAATTATGTTTTCTTCTGTTAAGTGTGATCAGTCCACGGGTCATCATTACTTCTGGGATACCAATACCAAAGCAAAAGTACACGGATGACGGGAGGGATAGGCAGGCTCTTTATACAGAAGGAACCACTGCCTGAAGAACCTTTCTCCCAAAAATAGCCTCCGAGGAAGCAAAAGTGTCAAATTTGTAAAATTTGGAAAAAGTATGAAGCGAAGACCAAGTTGCAGCCTTGCAAATCTGTTCAACAGAGGCCTCATTCTTAAAGGCCCAAGTGGAAGCCACAGCTCTAGTGGAATGAGCTGTAATTCTTTCAGGAGGCTGCTGTCCAGCAGTATCATAAGCTAAACGAATTATGCTACGAAGCCAAAAAGAAAGAGAGGTAGCAGAAGCCTTTTGACCTCTCCTCTGACCAGAGTAAACGACAAACAGGGAAGACGTTTGTCGAAATTCCTTAGTTGCCTGTAAGTAAAATTTTAGGGCACGAACTACATCCAGATTGTGCAGAAGACGTTCCTTCTTCGAAGAAGGATTTGGACACAAAGAAGGAACAACAATCTCTTGATTGATATTCCTGTTAGTGACTACCTTAGGTAAGAACCCAGGTTTAGTACGCAGAACTACCTTATCCGAATGAAAAATCAAATAAGGAGAATCACAATGTAAGGCTGATAACTCAGAGACTCTTCGAGCCGAGGAAATAGCCATTAAAAATAGAACTTTCCAAGATAACAACTTTATATCAATGGAATGAAGGGGTTCAAACGGAACGCCCTGTAAAACGTTAAGAACAAGGTTTAAACTCCATGGCGGAGCAACAGTTTTAAACACAGGCTTAATCCTGGCCAAAGCCTGACAAAAAACCTGAACGTCTGGAACTTCTGACAGACGTTTGTGCAACAGAATGGACAGAGCTGAGATCTGTCCCTTTAATGAACTAGCAGATAAACCCTTTTCTAAACCTTCTTGTAGAAAAGACAATATCCTAGGAATCCTAACCTTACTCCAAGAGTAACCTTTGGATTCGCACCAATATAGGTATTTACGCCATATCTTATGGTAAATCCTTCTGGTAACAGGCTTCCTAGCCTGTATTAAGGTATCAATAACTGACTCAGAAAACCCACGTTTTGATAAAATCAAGCGTTCAATTTCCAAGCAGTCAGCTTCAGAGAAGTTAGGTTTTGATGTTTGAAAGGACCCTGTATCAGAAGGTCCTGTTTCAGAGGTAGAGACCAAGGTGGACAGGATGACATGTCCACCAGGTCTGCATACCAAGTCCTGCGTGGCCATGCAGGTGCTATTAGAATAACTGATGCTCTCTCCTGTTTGATTCTGGCAATCAATCGAGGAAGCATCGGGAAGGGTGGAAACACGTAAGCCATCCTGAAGTCCCAAGGTGCTGTCAGGGCATCTATCAGGACTGCTCCTGGATCCCTGGATCTGGACCCGTAACGAGGAAGCTTGGCGTTCTGTCGAGACGCCATGAGATCTATCTCTGGTTTGCCCCAATGACGAAGTATTTGAGCAAAGACCTCCGGATGAAGTTCCCACTCCCCCGGATGAAAAGTCTGACGACTTAAGAAATCCGCCTCCCAGTTCTCCACTCCCGGGATGTGGATTGCTGACAGGTGGCAAGAGTGAGACTCTGCCCAGCGAATTATCTTTGATACTTCCATCATTGCTAGGGAGCTTCTTGTCCCTCCCTGATGGTTGATGTAAGCTACAGTCGTGATGTTGTCCGACTGAAACCTGATGAACCCCCGAGTTGTCAACTGGGGCCAAGCCAGGAGGGCATTGAGAACTGCTCTCAATTCCAGAATGTTTATTGGTAGGAGACTCTCCTCCTAATTCCATTGTCCCTGAGCCTTCAGAGATTTCCAGACGGCACCCCAACCTAGAAGGCTGGCGTCTGTTGTTACAATTGTCCAGTCTGGCCTGCTGAATGGCATCCCCCTGGACAGATGTGGCCGAGAAAGCCACCATAGAAGAGAATTTCTGGTCTCTTGATCCAGATTCAGAGAAGGGGACAAGTCTGAGTAATCCCCATTCCACTGACTTAGCATGCACAGTTGCAGTGGTCTGAGGTGTAAGTGTGCAAAGGGTACTATGTCCATTGCCGCTACCATTAAGCCGATTACCTCCATGCATTGAGCCACTGACGGGTGTTGAATGGAATAAAGGGTGTGGCAAGCACTTTGAAGTCTTGTTAACCTGTCTTCTGTCAGGTAAATCTTCATTTCTACAGAATCTATTAGAGTCCCCAGGAAGGGAACTCTTGTGAGTGGAACGAGTGAACTTTTCTTTTCGTTCACCTTCCATCCATGTGACCTTAGAAATGCCAGTACTAACTCTGTATGAGACTTGGCAGTTTGAAAGCTTGAAGCTTGTATCAGAATGTCGTCTAGGTACGGAGCTACCGAGATTCCCCGCGGTCTTAGTACCGCCAGAAGAGCACCCAGAACCTTTGTGAAGATTCTTGGAGCTGTAGCCAATCCGAATGGAAGAGCTACAAACTGGTAATGCCTGTCTAGGAAGGCAAACCTTAGGTACCGGTAATGATCTTTGTGAATCGGTATGTGAAGGTAAGCATCCTTTAAATCCACTGTGGTCATGTACTGACCCTTTTGGATCATGGGTAAAATTGTCCGAATAGTCTCCATCTTGAACGATGGAACTCTTAGGAATTTGTTTAGGATCTTTAAGTCCAGGATTGGTCTGAAAGTTCCCTCTTTTTTGGGAACCACAAACAGATTTGAGTAAAACCCTTGTCCCTGTTCCGACCGTGGAACTGGATGGATTACTCCCATTAACAAAAGATCTTGTACGCAGCGTAGAAACGCCTCTTTCTTTGTTTGGTTTGTTGACAACCTTGACAGATGAAATCTCTCTCTTGGAGGAGAGTATTTGAAGTCCAGAAGGTATCCCTGAGATATTATCTCTAGCGCCCAGGGATCCTGGACATCTCTTGCCCAAGCCTGGGCGAAGAGAGAAAGTCTGCCCCCCACTAGATCCGATCCCGGATCGGGGGCCCTCAATTCATGCTGTTTTAGGGGCAGCAGCAGGTTTCCTGGCCTGCTTGCCCTTGTTCCAAGACTGGTTAGGTCTCCAGCCTTGTCTGTAGCGAGCAACAGATCCTTCTTGTTTTGGAGCAGAGGAAGTTGATGCTGTTCCTGCTTTGAAATTGCGAAAGGAACGAAAATTAGACTGTCTGGCCTTAGGTTTGGCCCTGTCTTGAGGCAGGGCGTGGCCTTTACCTCCTGTAATGTCAGCGATAATTTCTTTCAAACCAGGCCCAAATAAGGTCTGCCCTTTGAAAGGTATATTAAGTAATTTAGACTTAGAAGTAACATCAGCTGACCAGGATTTTAGCCACAGTGCTCTGCGCGCCTGAATGGCGAATCCTGAATTCTTAGCCGTAAGTTTAGTTAAATGTACTACGGCCTCCGAAATGAATGAATTAGCTAGCTTAAGGACTCTAAGCTTGTCCGTAATGTCATCCAGAGTAGCTGAACTAATGGTCTCTTCCAGAGACTCAAACCAGAATGCCGCCGCAGCCGTGACCGGCGCAATGCATGCAAGGGGTTGCAATATAAAACCTTGTTGAACAAACATTTTCTTAAGGTAACCCTCTAACTTTTTATCCATTGGATCTGAAAAGGCACAGCTATCCTCCACCGGGATAGTGATACGCTTAGCTAAAGTAGAAACTGCTCCCTCCACCTTAGGGACCGTTTGCCATAAGTCCCGTGTGGTGGTGTCTATTGGAAACATCTTTCTAAATATCGGAGGGGGTGAGAACGGCACACCGGGTCTATCCCACTCCTTAGTAATAATTTCAGTTAGTCTCTTAGGTATAGGAAAAACGTCGGTACTCGTTGGTACCGCAAAATATTTATCCAACCTACACATTTTCTCTGGTATTGCAACTGTGTTACAATCATTCAGAGCCGCTAACACCTCCCCTAGTAATACACGGAGGTTCTCCAGCTTAAATTTAAAATTTGAAATATCTGAATCCAATCTGTTTGGATCAGAACCGTCAGCCGCAGACAGAAGCTCTCCGTCCTCATGTTCTGCAAGCTGTGACGCAGTATCTGACATGGCCCTAGTATTATCAGCGCACTCTGTTCTCACCCCAGAGTGATCACGCTTGCCTCTTAATTCTGGTAATTTAGCCAAAACTTCAGTCATAACAGTAGCCATATCTTGTAATGTTATTTGTAATGGCCGCCCAGATGTACTGGGCGCCACAATATTGCGCACCTCCCGAGCGGGAGATGCAGGTACTGACACGTGAGGCGAGTTAGTCGGCATAACTCTCCCCTCGCTGTTTGGTGAAATTTGTTCAATTTGTACAGATTGACTTTTATTTAAAGTAGCATCAATACAGTTAGTACATAAATTTCTATTGGGCTCCACTTTGGCATTAGCACAAATAGCACAGGTATCTTCCTCTGAATCAGACATGTTTAACACACTAGCAAATAAACTTGCAACTTGGAATACTATTCAAGTAAAATACTATGAAAACGTACTGTGCCTATAAGAAGCACAGAAGATTTATGACAGTTGAAAATTAATAAACTGAAAAAGTTATAGCATCAATCTTTGTAAACAACACAACTTTAGCAAAGGTTTGTTCCCATTAGTAAAAGACAACTAACCCCGATAGCAGAAAAAAACTACAGAATAAACGTTTTTTATCACAGTCAACTACAATCTCACAGCTCTGCTGTGAATGATTACCTCCCTCAAAACAAGTTTTGAAGACCCCTGAGTTCTGTAGAGATGAACCGGATCATGCAGGAAATACAATGAGCTGCTGACTGAATTTTTTGATGCGTAGCAAAAGCGCCAAAAAATGGCCCCTCCCCCTCACACACAACAGTGAGAGAGATCAGAAACTGTCAGAAACTAGATCAAGCAACTGCCAAGTGGAAAAATAGTGCCCAAACATTTTATTCACCCAGTACCTCAGAAAATGAAAACGATTTTACATTCCAGCAAAAACGTTTAACATAAATTAAGAGTTATTAAAAAGCCTGTTGCTAGTCCCTGCAAAATAGGCTAAAGTCTTATGTACACAGTGTAATTCCAGTGAAGTACCATTCCCCAGAATACTGAAGTGTAAAATATACATACATGACATTATATCGGTATGGCAGGATTTTCTCATCAATTCCATTGTCAGAAAATAAAAGCTGCTACATACCTCTTTGCAGATTAATCTGCCCGCTGTCCCCTGATCTGAAGTTTACCTCTCCTCAGATGGCCGAGAAACAGCAATATGATCTTAACTACTCCGGCTAAAATCATAGTAAAAACTCTGGTAGATTCTTCTTCAAACTCTACCAGAGAAGGAATAACACACTCCGGTGCTATTATAAAATAACAAACTTTTGATTGAAGGTATAAAACTAAGTATAATCACCATAGTCCTCTCACACATCCTATCTAGTCGTTGGGTGCAAGAGAATGACTGGGAGTGACGTAGAGGGGAGGAGCTATATGCAGCTCTGCTGGGTGAATCCTCTTGCACTTCCTGTTGGGGAGGAGTAATATCCCAGAAGTAATGATGACCCGTGGACTGATCACACTTAACAGAAGAAATACAGCTCTGCTGTGGTGCTCTTTGCCACTTCCTGCTGAACAGGAGGCGTAATCCCAAATAAGGATGAAATCCGTGGACTCGTCATATCTTGTAAAAGAAAAACCTACAATTAATCTCGTACAAATGAAATAAAATGTATCTTTGTATAATATAAAAGTATATTTATAATGCTACAAAAAAAATATTTTTATGGAAAAAAAAGAAAGATATGTAGTGCAGTCTTTATTTTAATTGTAATTTTGGTTTTAGTTTGAAATTACATTGCTACATATGTAAAAAAGATACCCTACATATACTCTAACCCACTTAGTTTTACATCAGTATATAGCTTTATGTCTGAAATGTCATTAATGCCATTGGGTTTCCATGTTTTCAAGTGATAAATCCAAAACACTTCTTTCTTATTAAAGTGAAGGTCAATTTTGATGAATTAGTGCTCGGTTTAGGGCACTTTAATTAATCAAAATTAACATTTCACTAGTTTTTTTCAAAAACTTACCTTTTAATCCTGGCAGCCGCTCCAGCGATTCCCCCGGTCGTCGGAAGCCTCTGCAGACGTCAGAAATGACGAATCCGACTTCCTCCAATCACAGCTTCCCCCCGGGGGAATCTTGGCCTGATGCAATGCCGTGATTGGAGGAAGCCCGATTCGTCATTTTGGATCCACGAAGACGGCTTGCGACGGGCGGAGGAAGTGCTGGAGCGGCTGCCAGGATTAAAAGGTACGTTTTTTAAGAAAACGAGTGAAATGTCAGTTTTGATGAATTAAAGTGCCCTTGTTTTTAATAGGATTATTAAAAACAGGGCACTAATTCATCAAAATTGACCTTCACTTTAAGAATAGGCTGTCTATCTCCTACAGTAAGTATGTAGGTATTGATCAGCACTCCCTTGCAGAAGTCTCAAAATGCCATATGAGTGGGTGCTAGCTTGTGGAGTTTGCCCACTTGCTCCAGTATACTAGTAAAACCTATAGAAGCTGCACACTCTGTTCCAAATGTGAAAAAATATTTTTTTCACTTTTGGAACAGAGTGTGCAGCTTCTATATGTTTTACTATCTCTTACAGTAATTCTTTTAGGTACATGGTCTATAACTTGGAACTCTAATAGAGATTGTACGGATTTAAGGCTAGACTACAAGTGGAGGGCTAAATTATTGTGCACCTGCAAACGGTTTGTGGGCACGCAATAATTAACCAGCCATTACAAGTGGCTGGTTATTGCTACTGCAGCACTCAGTAAATTAACCAGAGATCCGATCTAAAAGTGCCTCAAATGCCCTCAAAATAGACAGCTAGATTACAAGTTTTGAGCGCTATAGGGAAATTAACGACCGACACAAAAGCGGCGGTATTTCACCTCCCTATAGCGCTGCTATTACAGGTTTTGAAAAGCTTGTACGGGCGATATGGTTGCGTTGAGCTCCATACCTCATCCAAATACAAGCAGTGTTTTGACGTGCTTGTGCACTATTTCTCCATAAACATCAATGGGGAGAGTCGGCTAAAAAAAAGCCTAACACCTGCGATCTCGGAAACAAAACCTCCGTAACGCAGCCCCATTGATGTCTATGGGGAAAGAAAAAAAAGTTATGTTTAAACCTAACCCTAACATAAAAAACACGTCTAAACACCACTAATCTGCTGCCTCTAACATCGCCGCCACCTACATTACAGTTATTAACCCCTAATCTGCCGCCCCCGATACCGCCATCACCTACATACAGTTATTAACCCCTAATCTGCCGCCCCCGATATCGCCGTCACCTACATACAGTTATTAACCCCTAATCTGCCGCCCCCGATATCACCGTCACCTACATACAGTTATTAACCCTGAATCTGCCGCCCCCGATATTGCCCCCACCTACATTACAGTTATTAACCCCTAATCTGCTGGCCTGAACATCGCCGCCATCTACCTACACTTATTAGCCCCTAATCTGCCGCCCACAATGTCGATGCCACTATACTAAAGTTATTAACCCCTAAAACTCTGGCCTCCCACATCACTAACACTAAATAAATATATTAACCCCAAAACCTAACCCTAACGTAACCCTAACCCTAAGCATAAGTTTAACCCTAACGTAAATCTGAACCTAACCCTAACCCCCTAACTTAAATATATTTAAAATAAATCTAAATAAAACTTACAATTATTACCTAAATAACCTATTTAAAACTAAATACTTACCTGTAAAATAAAACCTAAGCTAGCTACAAAATAACTAATAGTTACAATGTAGCTAGCTTAGGTTTTATTTTTATTTTACAGGTAAGTTTGTATTTATTTTAACTAGGTAGACTAGTTAGTAAATAGTTATTAACTATTTACTAACTACCTATTTAAAATAAATACAAAGTTACCTGTAAAATAAAAATTAACCTGCCTTACACTAAAAACTAACATTACAATAAAATAAAAAAATTAAATTAATCAAATACAATTATCTAAATTACAAAAAAAATAAACACTAAATTACACAAAATAAAAAACGAAATTGTCCAAAATAAAAACAAATTACTCCTAATCTAATAGTCCTATCAAAATAAAAAAGGCGCCCAAAATAAAAAACACTAGCCTACACTAAACTACCAATGGCCCTTAAAAGGGCCTTTTGCGGGGCATTGCCCCAAAGAAATCAGCTTTTTTACCTGTAAAAACAAATATAAACAACCCCCCAACAATAAAACCCCCCACCCCCACAACCAAACCCTCCAAATAAACCTAACCTAACCATTGCCCTGAAAAGGGCATTTGGATGGGGATTGCCCTTAAAGGGGATTTAGCTCTTTTACATTTCCCAAAACCCTACTCTAAAAATAAAACCCACCCAATAAACCCTTAAAAAAAACTAACACTAACCCCTGACGATCCACTTATTGTTTTCGAAGACCGGACATTCAACCTCATCCAGGCGGCAGAAGTCCTCATCAAAGCCGGCAGAAGTCTTCATCCAAGTGGGCAGAAGTCTTCATCCAAGCGGGCAGAAGTCTTCATCCAGATGGCATCTTCTATCTTCATCCATCCGGCACGGGTTCATTTTCAACACATCCGGCTCGGAGCATCCTCTTCTTTCGATGGTCGCTGTAGAATGAAGTTTCCCTTTAAGTGACGTCATCCAAGATGGCATCCCTTACATTCCGATTGGCTGATAAAATTCTATTGGAATGTAAGGGACGCCATCTTGGATGACGTCACTTAAAGGGAAACTTCATTCTACAGCGACCATCGGAAGAAGAGGATGCTCTTCAAGACATCCGGCGCGGAGCATCCTCTTCTTCCGATGGTTGCTGTAGAATGAAGTTTACCTTTAAGTGACGTCATCCAAGATGGCGTCCCTTACATTCCGATAGAATTCTATCAGCCAATAGGAATTAAAGGTGAAAAAATCAGCCAATAGAATGTGAGCTCAATCCTATTGGCTGATTGGATCAGCCAATGGTATGAAAGCTCAATCCTATTGGCTGATTAAAACAACCAATAGGATTTTCTCACCTTTAATTCCTATTGGCTGATAGAATTCTATCAGCCAATTGGAATGTAAGGGACGCCATCTTGGATGATGTCACTTAAAGGGAAACTTCATTCTACAGCGACCATCAGAAGAAGAGGATGCTCCGCGCCGGATGTCTTGAATATGGACCTGCTCCGCGCCGGATGAATGAAGATAGAAGATGAAGTCTGGATGGAGTCTTCTTTCCGCTTGGATGAGGACTTCTGCCCGCTTGGATGAAGCCTTCTGCCCGCTTGGATGAAGACTTCTGCCCATTTGGATGAAGACTTCTGCCGGCTTCCATGAGGACTTCTGCCGCCTGGATGTCCGGTCTTCGAAAACTGTAAGTGGATCGTCGGGGGTTAGTGTTAGGTTTTTTTAAGGGTTTATTGGGTGGGTTTTATTTTTAGAGTAGGGTTTTGGGCAATGTAAAAGAGCTAAATGCCCTTTTAAGGGCAATGCCCATCCAAATGCCCTTTTCAGGGCAATGGTTAGCTTAGGTTTATTTAGATAGGTTTTTATTTGAGGGGTTTAGTTGTGTGGGTGGTGGCTTTTACTGTTGGGGGGTTGTTTGTATTTTATTTCACAGGTAAAAGAGCTGATTTCTTTGGGGCAATGCCCTGCAAAAGGTCCTTTTAAGGGCCATTGGTATTTAGTGTAGGCTAGGTTTTTTTATTTTGGGGGCCTTTTTTTTATAGGGCTATTAGATTAATTGTAAGTTTTATTTAGATTTATTTTAATTATATTTAAATTAGGGGGGTTAGGCTTAGGGTTACGTTAGGGTTACATTAGGGTTAGGGTTAGGTTTTGGGGTTAATATATTTATGTAGTGATGTGGGAGGCCAGAGGTTTTGGGGTTAATAGTTTATTTTAGTATATTTCGTTGTGGGGGGTTTGTGGTTTAGTGGTTAATAGGTTTATTATTGCAGCGGTGTCGGTGGACGGCAGATTAGGGGTTAATAATCTTTAAATAGTGTTTGCAATGCGGGAGGGCGATGGTTTAGGGGTTAATAGGTTTATTATAGTGGTAACGATGTTGGTGGAGCGGCGGCACAGGGGTTAATATATTTTTTAAGTGGCGCTGATGTCCGGAGCGGCAGATTAGGGGTTAATAATTTTATTTTAGTATTTGCGATGCGGGAGGGCCTCGGTTTAGGGGTTAATAGGTAGTTTATGGGTGTTAGTGTACTTTGTGACAGTTTAGTTATGAGTTTTATGTTACAGCTTTGTAGCATAAAACTCATAACTACTGACTTTAGATGGTAGTACGGATCTTGTCATTTTAGGCTGTACCGCTCACTTTTTGGCCTCACAGCAAAACTCGTAATACCGGCGCTATGGGAGTCCTAATGAAAAAGGACTTTTTTTAAAAGTGTGGTACTGACGTTGCGTGACGGTCAAAAATGTGTGTGGTACACCTATTCTGACAAGACTTGTAATAGCGGCGTTAGGGAAAAAGCATTGTTATGAAGCATAACGATGCTTTTTCACTCGTAACGCGAAACTCGTAATCTAGCTGGGAGTGAATTAAAAAACAACAGCACTAGGCAGTTTTGGGGCTTTACAGTTAGTGGGAGTGGGGTGTTAGAAAAAAAACGGCACTGAAAAGTGCCTTTACCCCGCCTCTTTCCCCAGCATACACTGATAATATAGAGGCAGTGCTGAGTAAAATATTTGAACTGTGTCTAGCCACGGATATGATAGTGAGAGTCCACTTTTTACATTGATAAGAAATTTAAAAGATGGCTCATGTTTCTTTCTAAGGAACAAAAAATAGAGGGTATATGTGAGCGCCAAAATAATGTTATAAACACCAACAGGCAAATTGATCTTTTAAATGGCTTTTAAGGTATATTATTAGATTGTTTCATTTGTAATCACGTATTCTACAAACACATGGTCCAAGGGTATAATAATATGAGCAAATACAAAGAATGTGAAATTCTGATATATGCTTTTTATTAATTCAACAAAATAAGTTTAAAATAAAAATAAAAAAACATACACATAGATAGTATATACTAAAATAATATATATATTCCTAATTGGTACCAATATTAAAAACCTATCATAATTGTAAAGGAAGAAGTGACGTATTCTTTAAAAAGTAAAAAAGGAGAGAAAAAGATGAATAAAGGTAAAACATAATTTATGTAAGAACTTACCTGATAAATTCATTTCTTTCATATTAACAAGAGTCCATGAGCTAGTGACGTATGGGATATACATTCCTACCAGGAGGGGCAAAGTTTCCCAAACCTTAAAATGCCTATAAATACACCCCTCACCACACCCACAAATCAGTTTAACGAATAGCCAAGAAGTGGGGTGATAAGAAAAAAAGTGCGAAGCATATAAAATAAGGAATTGGAATAATTGTGCTTTATACAAAAAAATCATAACCACCACAAAAAAGGGTGGGCCTCATGGACTCTTGTTAATATGAAAGAAAAGAATTTATCAGGTAAGTTCTTACATAAATTATGTTTTCTTTCATGTAATTAACAAGAGTCCATGAGCTAGTGACGTATGGGATAATGACTACCCAAGATGTGGATCTTTCCACACAAGAGTCACTAGAGAGGGAGGGATAAAATAAAGACAGCCAATTCCTGCTGAAAATAATCCACACCCAAAATAAAGTTTAACAAAAAACATAAGCAGAAGATTCAAACTGAAACCGCTGCCTGAAGAACTTTTCTACCAAAAACTGCTTCAGAAGAAGAAAATACATCAAAATGGTAGAATTTAGTAAAAGTATGCAAAGAGGACCAAGTTGCTGCTTTGCAGATCTGGTCAACCGAAGCTTCATTCCTAAACGCCCAGGAAGTAGATACTGACCTAGTAGAATGAGCTGTAATTCTTTGAGGCGGAATTTTACCCGACTCAACATAGGCAAGATGAATTAAAGATTTCAACCAAGATGCCAAAGAAATGGCAGAAGCTTTCTGGCCTTTCCTAGAACCGGAAAAGATAACAAATAGACTAGAAGTCTTACGGAAAGATTTCGTAGCTTCAACATAATATTTCAAAGCTCTAACAACATCCAAAGAATGCAATGATTTCTCCTTAGAATTCTTAGGATTAGGACATAATGAAGGAACCACAATTTCTCTACTAATGTTGTTGGAATTCACAACTTTAGGTAAAAATTCAAAAGAAGTTCGCAACACCGCCTTATCCTGATGAAAAATCAGAAAAGGAGACTCACACGAAAGAGCAGATAATTCAGAAACTCTTCTAGCAGAAGAGATGGCCAAAAGGAACAAAACTTTCCAAGAAAGTAATTTAATGTCCAATGAATGCATAGGTTCAAACGGAGGAGCTTGAAGAGCTCCCAGAACCAAATTCAAACTCCAAGGAGGAGAAATTGACTTAATGACAGGTTTTATACGAACCAAAGCTTGTACAAAACAATGAATATCAGGAAGAATAGCAATCTTTCTGTGAAAAAGAACAGAAAGAGCGGAGATTTGTCCTTTCAAAGAACTTGCGGACAAACCCTTATCTAAACCATCCTGAAGAAACTGTAAAATTCTCGGTATTCTAAAAGAATGCCAAGAAAAATGATGAGAAAGACACCAAGAAATATAAGTCTTCCAGACTCTATAATATATCTCTCGAGATACAGATTTACGAGCCTGTAACATAGTATTAATCACGGAGTCAGAGAAACCTCTATGACCAAGAATCAAGCGTTCAATCTCCATACCTTTAAATTTAAGGATTTCAGATCCGGATGGAAAAAAGGACCTTGTGACAGAAGGTCTGGTCTTAACGGAAGAGTCCATGGCTGGCAAGATGCCATCCGGACAAGATCCGCATACCAAAACCTGTGAGGCCATGCCGGAGCTATTAGCAGAACAAACGAGCATTCCCTCAGAATCTTGGAGATTACTCTTGGAAGAAGAACTAGAGGCGGAAAGATATAGGCAGGATGATACTTCCAAGGAAGTGATAATGCATCCACTGCCTCCGCCTGAGGATCCCGGGATCTGGACAGATACCTGGGAAGTTTCTTGTTTAGATGAGAGGCCATCAGATCTATCTCTGGAAGCCCCCACAATTGAACAATCTGAAGAAATACCTCTGGGTGAAGAGACCATTCGCCCGGATGCAACGTTTGGCGACTGAGATAATCCGCTTCCCAATTGTCTACACCTGGGATATGAACCGCAGAGATTAGACAGGAGCTGGATTCCGCCCAAACCAAAATTCGAGATACTTCTTTCATAGCCAGAGGACTGTGAGTCCCTCCTTGATGATTGATGTATGCCACAGTTGTGACATTGTCTGTCTGAAAACAAATGAACGATTCTCTCTTCAGAAGAGGCCAAAACTGAAGAGCTCTGAAAACTGCACGGAGTTCCAAGATATTGATCGGTAATCTCACCTCCTGAGATTCCCAAACTCCTTGTGCCGTCAGAGATCCCCACACAGCTCCCCAACCTGTGAGACTTGCATCTGTTGAAATTACAGTCCAGGTCGGAAGAACAAAAGAAGCCCCCTGAATTAAACGATGGTGATCTGTCCACCACGTTAGAGAGTGCCGAACAATCGGTTTTAAAGATATTAATTGATATATCTTCGTGTAATCCCTGCACCATTGGTTCAGCATACAGAGCTGAAGAGGTCGCATGTGAAAACGAGCAAAGGGGATCGCGTCCGATGCAGCAGTCATAAGACCTAGAATTTCCATGCATAAGGCTACCGAAGGGAATGATTGAGACTGAAGGTTTCGACAGGCTGTAATCAATTTTAGACGTCTCTTGTCTGTTAAAGACAAAGTCATGGACACTGAATCTATCTGGAAACCCAGAAAGGTTACCCTTGTTTGAGGAATCAAAGAACTTTTTGGTAAATTGATCCTCCAACCATGATCTTGAAGAAACAACACAAGTCGATTCGTATGAGACTCTGCTAAATGTAAAGACGGAGCAAGTACCAAGATATCGTCCAAATAAGGAAATACCACAATACCCTGTTCTCTGATTACAGACAGAAGGGCACCGAGAATCTTTGTGAAAATTCTTGGAGCTGTAGCAAGGCCAAACGGTAGAGCCACAAATTGGTAATGCTTGTCTAGAAAAGAGAATCTCAGGAACTGATAATGATCTGGATGAATTGGAATATGCAGATATGCATCCTGTAAATCTATTGTGGACATATAATTCCCTTGCTGAACAAAAGGCAATATAGTCCTTACAGTTACCATCTTGAACGTTGGTATCCTTACATAACGATTCAATAATTTTAGATCCAGAACTGGTCTGAAGGAATTCTCCTTCTTTGGTACAATGAAGAGATTTGAATAAAACCCCATCCCCTGTTCCGGAACTGGAACTGGCATAATTACTCCAGCCAACTCTAGATCTGAAACACAATTCAGAAATGCTTGAGCTTTCACTGGATTTACTGGGACATGGGAAAGAAAAAATCTCTTTGCAGGAGGTCTCATCTTGAAACCAATTCTGTACCCTTCTGAAACAATGTTCTGAATCCAAAGATTGTGAACAGAATTGATCCAAATTTCTTTGAAAAAACGTAACCTGCCCCCTACCAGCTGAACTGGAATGAGGGCCGTACCTTCATGTGAACTTAGAAGCAGGCTTTGCCTTTCTAGCAGGCTTGGATTTATTCCAGACTGGAGATGGTTTCCAAACTGAAACTGCTCCTGAGGACGAAGGATCAGGCTTTTGTTCTTTGTTGAAACGAAAGGAACGAAAACGATTGTTAGCCCTGTTTTTACCTTTAGACTTTTTATCCTGTGGTAAAAAAGTTCCTTTCCCACCAGTAACAGTTGAAATAATAGAATCCAACTGAGAACCAAATAATTTGTTTCCCTGGAAAGAAATGGAAAGTAGAGTTGATTTAGAAGCCATATCAGCATTCCAAGTCTTAAGCCATAAAGCTCTTCTGGCTAAGATAGCCAGAGACATAAATCTAACATCAATTCTAATAATATCAAAAATGGCATCACAGATGAAATTATTAGCATGCTGGAGAAGAATAATAATATCATGAGAATCACGATTTGTTACTTGTTGCGCTAGAGTTTCCAACCAAAAAGTTGAAGCTGCAGCAACATCAGCCAATGATATAGCAGGTCTAAGAAGATTACCTGAACATAGATAAGCTTTTCTTAGAAAAGATTCAATTTTTCTATCTAAAGGATCTTTAAACGAGGTACCATCTGACGTAGGAATGGTAGTACGTTTAGCAAGGGTAGAAATAGCCCCATCAACTTTAGGGATTTTGTCCCAAAATTCTAACCTGTCAGGCGGAACAGGATATAATTGCTTAAAACGTTTAGAAGGAGTAAATGAATTACCCAATTTATCCCATTCCTTAGCAATTACTGCAGAAATAGCATTAGGAACAGGAAAGACTTCTGGAATAACCGCAGGAGCTTTAAAAACCTTATCCAAACGTATAGAATTAGTATCAAGAGGACTAGAATCCTCTATTTCTAAAGCAATTAGTACTTCTTTAAGTAAAGAGCGAATAAATTCCATCTTAAATAAATATGAAGATTTATCAGCATCAATCTCTGAGACAGAATCCTCTGAACCAGAAGAGTCCAAAGAATCAGAATGATGGTGTTCATTTAAAAATTCATCTGTAGAGAGAGAAGATTTAAAAGACTTTTTACGTTTACTAGAAGGAGAAATAACAGACAAAGCCTTCTTTATGGATTCAGAAACAAAATCTCTTATGTTATCAGGAACATTCTGCACCTTAGATGTTGAGGGAACTGCAACAGGCAATGGTACATCACTAAAGGAAATATTATCTGCTTTAACAAGTTTGTCATGACAATTATTACAAACAACAGCTGGAGGAATAGCTACCAAAAGTTTACAGCAGATACACTTAGCTTTGGTAGATCCAGCAGGCAGTGGTTTTCCTGTAGTATCTTCTGGCTCAGATGCAACGTGAGACATCTTGCAATATGTAAGAGAAAAAACAACATATAAAGCAAAATAGATCAAATTCCTTATAAGACAGTTTCAGGAATGGGAAAAAAATGCCAAACATCAAGCTTCTAGCAACCAGAAGCAAATGAAAAATGAGACTGAAATAATGTGGAGACAAAAGCGACGCCCATATTTTTTGGCGCCAAATAAGACGCCCACATTATTTGGCGCCTAAATGCTTTTGGCGCCAAAAATGACGCCACATCCGGAACGCCGACATTTTTGGCGCAAAATAACGTCAAAAATGACGCAACTTCCGGCGACACGTATGACGCCGGAAACGGAAAAGAATTTTTGCGCCAAAAAAGTCCGCGCCAAGAATGACGCAATAAAATGAAGCATTTTCAGCCCCCGCGAGCCTAACAGCCCACAGGGAAAAAAGTCAAATTTTTGAGGTAAGAAAAAATATGATAATTTAAAGCATAATCCCAAATATGAAACTGACTGTCTGGAAATAAGGAAAGTTGAACATTCTGAGTCAAGGCAAATAAATGTTTGAATACATATATTTAGAACTTTATAAATAAAGTGCCCAACCATAGCTTAGAGTGTCACAGAAAATAAGACTTACTTACCCCAGGACACTCATCTACATGTTTGTAGAAAGCCAAACCAGTACTGAAACGAGAATCAGTAGAGGAAATGGTAAATATAAGAGTATATCGTCGATCTGAAAAGGGAGGTAAGAGATGAATCTCTACGACCGATAACAGAGAACCTTATGAAATAGACCCCGTAGAAGGAGATCACTGCATTCAATAGGCAATACTCTCCTCACATCCCTCTGACATTCACTGCACGCTGAGAGGAAAACCGGGCTCCAACTTGCTGCGGAGCGCATATCAACGTAGAATCTAGCACAAACTTACTTCACCACCTCCCTTGGAGGCAAAGTTTGTAAAACTGATTTGTGGGTGTGGTGAGGGGTGTATTTATAGGCATTTTAAGGTTTGGGAAACTTTGCCCCTCCTGGTAGGAATGTATATCCCATACGTCACTAGCTCATGGACTCTTGTTAATTACATGAAAGAAAACTACTATTCACATATATAGCTGTATTTATCAAAAGTGGATATATATATAATAATCCTATCTCGATTTATTTTAAGCAATGTGATTTACACAATTCTTTAGGTGCACTATTGCAAAGTGTACCGCACAAATTTTCCACAGATATTTGAAAAAACTGTTTGTTGTCTTTAGTCTCCTTGTCCAGTTAAACAGTATAATTAGATGCCAAATGTGTGACTTTCAATTATCCGCTTTGCATGCAAAGTTAGAGAAAGATTACCTTTAAGATCCGGTAGGACTAGATATTTCAATAGTAAAATTCTTCCTCTGCTCCGTAATTCACTCTTTAGCCTGAGGTCCTTTATGGGGAAATGAAGTAAAAGGCTTTTATCCCTGTTTTATCTGCAAATCTTGCAGACATTCTAAGAAAAGCAAATCAGTTATTTCTAATGTAAATAAAAAAGAATTTAAAATTCAGGATTGTATAAGGTGCACAGATAGCAACATAGTGTATGTAATCCAATGTAAATGTGGACAACAATACGTGGGTGAGTCGGAAAGACCCCTACACGAAAGAATTAGAGAACACATTTTATCAATTGAGAACATGGATAAAGAAAGGAATAAAGATTTACCGATCCGAAAACATTTTAAATTTTGTAATGGAGGTAATTTAAAGTCTTTTCAATACATGGGGATAGCGAAATTGCCAAAACAACTAAGGAGTGAGGATATACATAATAAACTATTACAATTAGAAAGCAAATGGATTTTCAATCTAGATACACTACACCCCCAAGGCATGAATTTGGAGATTGAATTAGGAAGTTTTTTTAAGTAGTCTTTTAATATACTTTTATTACACTCTTTATTATATCTTTTTTGTTTTAATATATTTTATTGAAAAACTCAAAACATTGTGTACAACATGAAAGATTTCACATATATGTTTTCCTTTCTTTTCTTATTTTTCCAAGAGTTCAGTGTTGTCTCAGGCAACTTGTGCCATGTTTGAGGATACTGCTAAGTTTCGCAGCACCTTTATAGAGTCTGAGTCCATGTAGGCCCTTCAGCCAAACAAACATAAACAGAGATGCATAACAATAATGATTGCTTATAACCAAACATACATTAAATCTCATGCAAAAGATAATACCTTATGTAATTTCGAGGTAATCTCGTTAGAGCTAAAAGAGTCATAGGCTCACCTATGAAAAAAAAAAAAAAAAAAAAAAAAAGAAAATTTTTTTTTTTACAGGTAATTGGTTATACATAGTTTGTGGTCCCTCACTTCCCATGTTTGTTATTGCAGTCTTCGCGCCTTTCTGTCTTGCCCCTACCCAGCCAGGGGGTGTATTTGGTATGTCAGTGGTCACGTCTTTTACCCTGAGGTGTAGTGTTTCTACGTGGACTGATGTCAGTGGTCATTGTTCTGCTCCCACTGCTGTAGCATTAGGTCATGTATGTCTGCTGTGCCCTGCTGTATGTGGTGGTACCTCTCTAACTGTAACAGGGTGTCCACTTGTCTCCTCCATTCCTCTATGGATGGTATCGTCTGTGTTTTCCAGTATTTTGGGATAAGCATTTTGGCACTATTCAACATGACCATGAGTAATGCTTTGCCCTGTTTGGTCTCTAGTTTAGGTAGTGACAGGAATAGGATCGTTTTGGGGCTGTTTTGTAATGGTTTCCCTATTATGTGTGTTATGTGGAGGAAGACATCCACCCAATACTGGTCAAGTTTGGGGCAGAACCACCAAATGTGTGCTGGTGTACCCTCTTCCCCGCAGTCTCTCCAGCACCTTCCAGAAGCTGTCTTGTAAATGCAGTGTAACCTACTAGGTGTGAGGTACCATCTTGATAAAAACTTATAGCTTGCCTCCTGTACTCGTACTGAAACTGAGGCTTTTTTGGTGATTTGGAACGCAGTGTGCCACTCTGTATTTTCTATCTCCATTTGTAGATCTTTTTCCCATGCCCTTACATATGTGGGGAGTGTATTGGTATCCTCCATTATTAGTAATTTATATGTCAGTGAGATAGCATGGGCCGTGGGGGTGTCTCGTGTGCATAAGTTTTCAAAGGCCGTTTTCTGTCTCGTAAATGAACCCTTAGAACGGTGCATTGCGAGGAAGTGGTTAATCTGTGAGTGTGCTAACCAATTCATATGCGCCCCCAACACTGTCTCTTGAATGTCTGCTAGTGGTGCAAGTTTGTCCCCTTCTAAGAGGGATGAGAGTGTCATGTCACTGAAGGAAGATCCTGAGTCTACATCCCTTGGTTTGCAGTTCCAAGGCATTTCAGGGTTCTAATACATCGGAGTTAATGGTGTGTGCGTGGAAGAAATATTTGTGGAGGTGCGTTGGATTTTATCCCAGTGCATGTAGAAGTCTATTAGTAATGGGTATGTGGAGGTGGCTTTGGATCTGTGTTTCTCTGAAACCCAGGCCTGGAGGCCTGCATTTCTAGGGCAAGGATGTCGCAGTCTAGCTGCACCCACTTCTTGTTGGGGTCATTATAGCACCAGTCTAGTAATCTCTGTAATGTGGTAGCTTGTTTGTAAGTATAAATGTTGGGGACTCCGAGGCCCCCCCTGTCTCTGGGGAGATATAGAGTTCTCTTTGCTATCCTTGGCCTAATGTTTCCCCAGATGTAGTGTTCCAGAATGCTTTGTAGTTTATGTAGGTAATTTGTTGGCAATGGGATTGGGGTGGTCTGGAGTAAGTATAATATCCTTGGGACTACGTTCATTTTGACAACGTTAATTCTCCCTACCCAAGAAATTGTCTTCTTTTTCCAACTAGATAGGTCTGACACCAGAGTGTGCTCTAGTGCTTTGTAGTTGGCTTGAAATAGTACCTGTGGGTCTGGTGATAAGTGTATGCCTAAATACCTCATTTTAATCTGTTGTGTGCGAAGTGGACAGTCTTGAAGTATCTCTGATAAAGTATCGGGGTCATATGTAATATTTAGCAGCTCGGATTTAGTTGTGTTAAGATGAAAATGTGATACCCGCCCATATTCCCCGAACACCTCTAATACCCTGGGCATAGAGGATTCCGTTTTAGTTAAAGTGAGTAGGACATCATCTGCGTAAAGCGCAAGCTTGTGTTTGCTTAGGCTTACAGGGACCCCTGATATCAGTGTGTCCTCTCTTATTTTCTGGGCCAGCACCTCTATAGTTATAGCGAAGAGGATCGGCGAGAGGGGGCAGCCCTGTCTCGTGCCATTATGGATGTAAAATTTATCAGATAGTAGTCCATTTACCTTAACCCGTGCTGTTGGGCACCTATATAGTGTGAAGATTTGGGAGATAGTGGAATCACTGAATTTCATTTTGTGCAGAACTGCTTTTAGAAAAGGCCAATGTACCCTGTCAAAGGCTTTCTCTGTGTCTGTCGACACAAAGATTGACGGGATTTTGTTTTGCTGGACATAGCTCATTAGTTGCAGTGCCTTTAATGTGTTGTCCCTCGCCTCCCTCCCAGGGACAAAACCCACCTGATCCGGGTAGATCAGTGCGGGCAGATATTTATTAATTCTAGTGGCCAGGATCTTAGCAAAGATTTTAATATCACAGTTCAAAAGAGAAATGGGACGAAAATTTTCTGGTTTATTGGGGCTTTTGCCTGGCTTAGGTAAAACTGTGATGTAGGCCTCTAGCATGCTGTCTGGAAAACCCCCCTCCTTTAATAATGAATTAAATAGGGATATTAATGGTGTAGACAGGTGGTGGATAAAGGTTTTATAGTATTTAATCCCCAAACCGTCAGGTCCTGGGCTCTTGCCGTTTGGCATGGATTTAATGGCAGCTGCAATTTCATCTTTTGTGATTGGTAAATCTAAAGCTTCGGCGCTTTCCGCGTCAAGTATGTGTAGAGTCACCCCCTCCAGGTATCTGTCTACATCTTGCAGGTCACAGTCATTCCGTATGTTATATAGTTTTCCATAGTACTGTCTGAATGTCTCCGCTATTTTTATGCTATCTTTGTGCATGTCTCCTGCTGTATCCGCTAACTTGTGCACATGTGTTGTTAGTTGCTGACGTTTTAGCGCCTTTTCCAGTGAGGACCCTGATTTGTTGTTTACATCAAAGTATTTTTGTTGTAGTATGATGGCTTTGTGTTGATATTCCCTAATGTGGTGATTATTAAGCTCGTGTCTGGCTTTGGTTAAATTTTTTAGGAAGAGTGTGGAGGTCGGGTGTTGTTTGTGTTGGGTCTCCCAATATCTTATTTGAGAGAGGGTGGAGTTCACAAATTGTCTGTCATTTTTTATTTTTCTGGCTTTGTGTTTAATGAACTCCCCCCTGACTACACATTTGTGTGCTTCCCATGTCATTGTCGTTGATGTGTCAGAGGGTGTATTTTCCCTAAAGAAATGTCCTAGTGTTTCGTCAATGCCCAACTGAACTAATGGGTCAGTTAGGGCGGTTTCGTCCAGCCTCCACATAAAGGGATGCAGCGGTGCGCTTGGCCATTTGATCAAGCACTTTACTGGTGCATGGTCAGACCATGTTATTGGCAGAATTTCAGCAGTTTCTACCATAGTCAGTCCTATCTGATCCATCACTATATAATCAATTCTGGTGTATGTATGGTGTGGGTGCGAGTAAAATGTGAAGTCTGAGGCATCTGGGTGTTCTGTTCTCCATATGTCATGTAGTTTTAGTAGTTGCAATTGGGAGTTTATGGATTTTATAACTTTCATCGGTGTGCTTGTCCTCCCTGTCGATGTGTCTCGCGTGGGATCTAATGGCAGGTTAAAATCGCCCGCGATGAACAGCACCCCTTTCATATGTTCGAGTAGTAGCTGTGTGACCTGTCTAAAAACTAGGTGCTGTCCCTGGTTGGGCAGGTAGACATTAACCAGCGTGACATATGTGTTGAAGAGAAGCCCTATTACTATTAGATATGTTCCTTTGGGGTCTTTAATGACATGTTTCGGTTGGAAGAGTACAGTGTTTTTGAGGAATATGCCAACTCCCCCTTTCTTAGACGGCCCTGAGGCTAGAAAAGAGGTCTTATATTTGTTGTTCATATACTTAGGTTCCCTTCCCTTTTTAAAGTGAGTCTCTTGTATAAAGAGTAGGTCCCCTTTGGCTTTATGTAGTTGGTGAAACGCTATTGACCTTTTTTCGGGGCTATTAAGGCCCTTGGCGTTTATGGATATCAGTGAGAGGGGTTGTCCCTGTGAATCTCTTTGGTCTGTCATGTTACTGTGTTCACTAGACTAAAGTGTGTGGGGACAGTTCGATGTTATAACTTTCGTCTGTGGGTGGAGGATGTCTAGTACCTTTTTAAGATGCGTATCTTTGGTCGGGTCCAAGTCGGGTATTTAGATGTGTTTACGTCGTGGATGTGAGGACTTGTTTGTTCGTATAGGCAGAGTTGTCGCGTCTGTGTAGTTAAGGAGCAATGAAGGAGGGCTCAGTTAGTTCCACAGGTGAACCTAAAGTAAAGTAGTATGAGATTAACTTGTAATATAACAATGAGTTAACAGTAAGGTAACAGTATCAATCAACAAGCAATAAGAACAAGCTGAAATGAAACAACAAGATAGGGCAATATCCCCACCCCTAAGCCCGATAACTCAAACATTAATACAAAATATACGACCTGTAGCCATTTTTGACCGTTAAGAGTCCCTTTGTGCCAGTGCCAGCCCGTTATCTGAGTGCTTGCAAGAGTCCGCTTGGTTTGGGCATGCACTTGGCACGTTGGTTCGTTTTTCAAATTCTGTCCTTGTCCTTCTCTCTGAAGGTGATGGGGGTCTGATGCGTGATCTTAGATTTGTCCCGTTCTCTTCATCTGCATGTTCTGGATGTGGGATGTTAATCCGTAGGGATTCGCAGAAGTGTGATAGGTCTTCCCTGGTTTTGTACACCGCAGTGGTGCCGTCTCTTGTAGCGATGATGCTGACTGGGAATCCCCACCTGTAGGGTATCTTCTGTGATCTCAGAGCGATGGTGATGTAGCTGAGGTCTCTCCTTTTTTGTAAAGTTGCTGGGCTCAAGTCAGCGAAGATCTGAATGCGGTTACCCGCGTGTGTGAAGTCCTGTTTTTGTCTGGCATATTTGAGGATTTCTTCTTTGTCTTTAAAGTGTAGGAGTTTAAGAATGACATCCCTGGGTGGTGCTTTAGGAGGAGGTTTGGCTCTCAGGGCTCGATGGGCTCTCTCTATTGGGACCTCAGGTGCGCCACTGTCCCCTTTAAGGGTCCGGAAAAGATCTTGTAGGCAGCCCTCCAGGGCCGCTGGTTGTATGGTCTCAGAGATGCCCCGTATCCGGAGGTTGTTCCTCCTTCCTCTATTATCCAAGTCCTCCACTTTCTCCCATAGGTGGTGTATGGTCTCCTCTTGCTCGTATGCCAGACGTGATATGTGTTCAATATCGTTATGTGTTGTATTGTGACTCTCTTCTAGATTGGTTACTCTTTGAGTTACTCTAGTCAGATCACGTTTCAACTCAGTGTACCAGGTTTTGACTTCTGACATGATCTCTTTTACATCATCTTTAGTGCAGAGAGATTTTAAATCTTCTTTTGTAAGACCATCAGAGTTTGTGGGATGTGACAGTATTGCCTGCATGTCCTCTACTGGTGTAGGAGCCTTGGGGGTAGGTGTGGCAGTAGGTGTCTGCGGGTCTATTGGTTTTAAATATTGCTGCAGCATTTTTGTGTTTGTAGCACCGTCAGATTTGCCTTGTTTACGTGCTGGCATGCTTTTAATAATTAATACAGTGGAGTAGGGAGCAGGCCTTGTCAGTTTCGCAACAGTCTTAGCTTATGTCTCCCCAGTGTGGATATATCTGGATTGGGAGTGTATAACAGTGTTATTAAAGTCACCAAATTACTGCAAAGCCCTTTCTTTGTGTTTTCCCAGGGTTCTACCCCTCCGGTTCAGGGTGTACTATATCTCTGGTGTTAGCTATGTATTTACTGTTGTGCATGCAGTAATAGCTTTATCCTTGTTGTGGGTCTTGTCCACCAAATGTAAAAAAAAAATCCCCTCTAATAAAGTCCAAGGTCTGTTGCAGCAATTGGTAATCTGTGCAGCTTCTCTTGGTGATTAGTGCTAAGATGCAGCTTGTTTTCATGCAATTTATAATGTCTCTGTAAGTTGCTTGGGCCCCTTTTCTGTTTACTTTCAATGTTCAGCTCCCCTGGCCCTACTTTTTTATTTTTAGGCTGCTGTTGTGTTTATTTGCTGAATTGTTTTTTGTTGCATTCCTTTTTTATACCAGGTGTCTAATTTCTTTTGTTGTGAGCCCTTTAGCTGGTGTTGTGGCCGTTTTATTTTTATGCTAGTCCCCACCGCGTGGTTATGCGCGGTGTCTTTGCGCCCCCAGGGTCCTGGAACTTACTTGCCGTAGTTGCGTCTGTTCCCTGCTGTTACCATCCGGCTAAAGTGTGTCCGGTTGCTATGCGGGCCTGTTGTTTTGCCCGGTCTTTAAGACGGATGTCTCTGCTCTCCCACAACTACACCGTCTGTGGCCTGAGTACAGGGCGTCGGCCTGCCGACTCCCTGCGGTGTTTCTCAAGCTCCGCTGATCCCCTCTGCAGTCTGCTCGGTCCTCCTGCTCCTGACATGCATAAAGGCTCCCTGTAGGACAGAAAAAGGTCACTGGCTAATTTTATTTATCGGGCTTAGGTGGCATGGGCCTGGGAGCTATCCTCTCACGCAGCCATTTTCCAGAATGGCTAAGCTCCGCCCCACCTTTATTATATCTTTTAACTAATTTTCAGTTTTCTTTTCATACAAGTATTTTAAATAGTTTTTAAAGATAGCTTTCTAAATCATCCCTGTTTAACAATAGTGTACTGCCAAAATATTTTAATAAATTTATAATATATTTTTTAGATCTGACTCAGTTTAGTACCATGATGATATACATATACATGTATAATAATAATTATTCCATTTAATGCAGGTTTTATAGTATAACAGAGCATACTGTACTAACATATAAAGTGCACCGTAGATATCTTAGTATTATATTAGGTCCACTATATAATTTATAAAACATTGTCCTAGAAAACACATAACTAATACCCCCCCTTTTTTTTTTTAAAAACCCACAACTAATTTGCGGCCAGTGTATTAGACAAATGAAAAATAGGTATATTGGGTCCATAGGATTGATATACAAATATGTGCATCTAAAAGAATGGTTTCAGAAATATTTTTACCTTTATTTTCTAACTTATTGGCTCAACAAAATAAATAAAAAAGAAGTGTCTATATAGTCATAAATTATTTATCTATACATTATTGTCATTTTCCCCTTTCCTCTATGTATTAACTTATCCTTATCGTTTATTCTCTATTTACTAGTCACACTGAATTATGGGTAAAATAGAAAGCCTCAAATATGTATAATTGTTTCTTTTAAAAAATACAAACTATACACTTCGATTGCAACAAAGAAGTTTCTATTTTGAAAAAAATACCTCTGTGTAAACATTATGTATGCACGAATATGCCGTTTTTACAAAAAAGTTTATTCACAATAATATGCGCCAATTAAAAGTATATAAGGGACCTTAATTGTATCATCCGTTATGGCTTGACAAAGGCTCTGGAGAGCTGAAACGCGTTGCCGATACACAGAGATACCTGGAGATACCTGTATGTCTGTTTGAACAGACCAGGAAGTTTAACCTCTGACGTCACCCCCCGCATACGTGGGCGTGTCTTGGAAACAGACATGGGAGGGTTTGGCGTCCAACAAAGCACAGGACGGTGCTGTACACTTGCTTTTGTGGCACTTTTAAAATAAACAAATCTCTCAAATCTTTCACTTCTAAAAGCCGGAAAAGCAGCATAAAGGACCTCAGGCTAAAGAGTGAATTACGGAGCAGAGGAAGAATTTTACTATTGAAATATCTAGTCCTACCGAATCTTAAAGGTAATCTTTCTCTAACTTTGCATGCAAAGCGGATAATTGAAAGACACACATTTGGCATCTAATTATACTGTTTAACTGGACAAGGAGACTAAAGACAGCAAACAGTTTTTTCAAATATCTGTGGAAAATTTGTGCGGTACACTCTGCAATAGTGCACCTAAAGAATTGTGTAAATCACATTGCTTATGAGATTTTTATAGTGTGTTTTTTAAAATAAATCGAGATAGGATTATTATATATATCCACTTTTGATAAATACAGCTATATATGTGAATAGTAGTTTTACCTTTATTCATCTTTTTCTCTCCTTTTTTACTTTTTAAAGAATACGTCACTTCTTCCTTTACAATTAGGAATATATATATTATTTTAGTATATACTATCTATGTGTATGTTTTAGATTTATTTTAAACTTATTTTGTTGAATTAATAAAAAGCATATATCAGAATTTCACATTCTTTGTATTTGCTCATATTATTATACCCTTGGACCATGTGTTTGTAGAATACATGATTACGAATGAAACAATCTAATAATATACCTTAAAAGCCATTTAAAAACATAATTTATGCTTACCTGATAAATTTATTTCTCTTGTAGTGTATCCAGTCCACGGATCATCCATTACTTATGGGATATTCTCCTTCCCAACAGGAAGTTGCAAGAGGATCACCCACAGCAGAGCTGCTATATAGCTCCTCCCCTAACTGTCATATCCAGTCATTCGACCGAAAACAAACAGAGAAAGGAAAAACCATAGGATGCAGTGGTGACTGTAGTTTAATTAAAATTTAGACCTGCCTTAAAAGGACAGGGCGGGCCGTGGACTGGATACACTACAAGAGAAATAAATTTATCAGGTAAGCATAAATTATGTTTTCTCTTGTTAAGTGTATCCAGTCCACGGATCAGTAATTACTTATGGGATACCAATACCAAAGCTAAAGTACACGGATGATGGGAGGGACAAGGCAGGATTAAGCGGAAGGAACCACTGCCTGAAGAACCTTTCTCCCAAAAACAGCCTCCGAAGAAGCAAAAGTATCAAATTTGTAAAATTTGGAAAAAGTGTGAAGCGAAGTCGCGGCCTTGCAAATCTGCCTTGCAAATCTGTTCAACAGAGGCCTCATTTTTAAAGGCCCAGGTGGAAGCCACAGCTCTAGTAGAATGAGCTGTAATCCTTTCAGGGGGCTGCTGTCCAGCAGTCTCATAGGCTAGGCGTATTATGCTCCGAAGCCAAAAGGAAAGAGAGGTTGCCGAAGCTTTTTTACCTCTCCTCTGTCCAGAGTAAACGACAAACAGGGTAGATGTTTGACGAAAATCTTTAGTAGCTTGTAAGTAAAACTTCAAGGCACGGACTACGTCCAGATTATGTAAAAGACGTTCCTTCTTTGAAGAAGGATTAGGACACAATGATGGAACAACAATCTCTTGATTGATATTCTTGTTAGAAACCATCTTAGGTAAAAACCCAGGTTTGGTACGCAGGACTATCTTATCTGCATGAAAAATCAGATAAGGAGAATCACATTGTAAGGCAGATAGCTCAGAGACTCTCCGAGCCGAGGAAATAGCCATCAAAAACAGAACTTTCCAAGATAAAAGTTTAATATCAATGGAATGAAGGGGTTCAAACGGAACTCCTTGAAGAACTTTAAGAACCAAGTTTAAGCTCCACGGGGGAGCAACAGGTTTAAACACAGGCTTAATTCTAACCAAAGCCTGGCAAAATGCCTGGACGTCTGGAACCTCTGCCAGACGCTTGTGCAAAAGAATAGACAGAGCAGAAATCTGTCCCTTTAAGGAACTAGCTGATAATCCTTTGTCCAAGCCCTCTTGGAGAAAAGACAATATTCTAGGAATCCTAACCTTACTCCATGAGTAATTCTTGGATTCACACCAATAAAGATATTTACTCCATATCTTGTGGTAGATTTTCCTGGTAACAGGCTTTCGTGCCTGTATTAAAGTATCAATGACTGACTCGGAGAAGCCACGCTTTGATAGAATCAAGCGTTCAATCTCCATGCAGTCAGTCTCAGAGAAATTAGATTTGGATGATTGAAAGGACCTTGTATCAGAAGGTCCTGTCTTAGAGGCAGAGTCCATGGTGGAAAGGATGACATGTCCACTAGGTCTGCATACCAAGTCCTGCGTGGCCACGCAGGTGCTATCAGAATCACCGATGCTCTCTCCTGTTTGATTTTGGCAATCAGTCGAGGGAGCAGAGGAAACGGTGGAAACACATAAGCCAGGTTGAAGAACCAAGGCGCTGCTAGAGCATCTATCAGCATCACTTCTGGGTCCCTGGACCTGGATCCGTAACAAGGCGTCACTTCTGGCGAGACGCCATGAGATCCAACTCTGGTTTGCCCCAACGATGAATCAACTGAGCAAACACCTCCGGATTGAGTTCCCACTCCCCCGGATGGAAAGTCTGACGACTTAGAAAATCCGCCTCCCAGTTCTCCACGCCTGGAATATGGATTGCTGACAGGTGGCAAGAGTGGTACTCTGCCCAGCGAATTATTTTTGAGACTTCTAACATCGCTAGGGAACTCCTGGTTCCCCCTTGATGGTTGATGTAAACCACAGTCGTGATGTTGTCCGACTGAAATCTGATGAACCTCAGAGTTGCTAACTGAGGCCAAGCCAGAAGAGCATTGAATATCGCTCTTAACTCCAGAATATTTATTGGAAGGAGTTTCTCCTCCTGAGTCCACGATCCCTGTGCCTTCAGGGAATTCCAGACTGCACCCCAACCTAGAAGGCTGGCATCTGTTGTTACAATTGTCCAATCTGGCCTGCAAAAGGTCATACCCTTGGACAGGTGTACCCGAGACAACCACCAGTGAAGAGAATCTCTGGTCTCTTGATCCAGATTTAGCAGAGGGGACAAATCTGTGTAATCCCCATTCCACTGACTCAGCATGAATAATTGCAGCGGTCTGAGATGAAGGCGCACAAATGGCACTATGTCCATTGCCGCTACCATTAAGCTGATTACCTCCATACACTGAGCTACCGAAGGGTGCGGAATGGAGTGAAGAACACGGCAAGCATTTAGAAGTTTTGATAACCTGGACTCCGTCAGGTAAATTTTCATCTCTACAGAATCTATAAGAGTCCCTAAGAAGGAGACTCTTGTGAGTGGGGATAGAGAACTCTTTTCCTCGTTCACTTTCCACCCGTGCGACCTCAGAAATGCCAGAACTATCTCTGTATGAGACTTGGCAACTTGAAAGCTTGACGCCTGTATCAGGATGTCGTCTAGATATGGAGCCACCGCTATGCCTCGCAGTCTTAGAACCGCCAGAAGTGAGCCCAGAACCTTTGTAAAGATTCTCGGGGCTGTAGCCAACCCGTAGGGAAGAGCTACACATTGGTAATGCCTGTCTAGAAAGGCAAACCTTAGAAACCGATGATGATCTTTGTGAATCGGTATGTGAAGGTAGGCATCCTTTAAGTCCACTGTGGTCATGTACTGACCTTCTTGGATCATGGGTAAGATGGTCCGAATAGTTTCCATTTTGAAAGATGGAACTCTGAGGAATTTGTTTAAGATCTTTAGATCCAAAATTGGTCAGAAGGTTCCCTCTTTTTTGGGAACCACAAACAGATTCGAATAAAAACCCTGTCCTTGTTCCGTCCGCGGAACTGGATGGATCACTCCCATAACTAGGAGGTCTTGCACACAGCATAGGAATGCCTCTTTCTTTATCTGATTTGCAGATAGCCTTGAAAGATGAAATCTCCCTTGTGGAGGGGAAGCTTTGAAGTCCAGAAGATATCCCTGAGATATGATCTCCAACGCCCAGGGATCCTGAACATCTCTTGCCCACGCCTGGGCGAAGAGAGAAAGTCTGCCCCCTACTAGATCCGTCGCCGGATAGGGGGCCATTCCTTCATGCTGTCTTAGAGGCAGCAGCAGGCTTTCTGGCCTGCTTGCCTTTGTTCCAGGACTGGTTAGGTTTCCAGGCCTGTTTAGATTGAGCAAAAGTTCCCTCTTGTTTTGAAGCGGAGGAAGTTGATGCTGCACCTGCCTTGAAATTTCGAAAGGCACGAAAATTAGACTGTTTGGCCTTTGCTTTGGCCCTGTCCTGAGGAAGGGTGTGACCCTTACCTCCAGTAATGTCAGCAATAATTTCCTTCAAACCAGGCCCGAATAAGGTCTGCCCCTTGAAAGGAATGTTGAGTAATTTAGACTTCGAAGTCACGTCAGCTGACCAGGATTTAAGCCATAGCGCCCTACGCGCTTGGATGGCGAATCCGGAATTCTTAGCCGTTAGTTTAGTCAAATGAACAATGGCATCAGAAACAAATGAGTTAGCTAGCTTAAGTGTTCTAAGCTTGTCAATAATTTCAGTCAATGGAGCTGTATGGATGGCCTCTTCCAGGGCCTCAAACCAGAATGCCGCCGCGGCCGTGACAGGCGCAATGCATGCAAGGGGCTGTAAAATAAAACCTTGTTGAATAAACATTTTCTTAAGGTAACCCTCCAATTTTTTATCCATTGGATCTGAAAAAGCACAACTGTCCTCAACTGGGATAGTAGTACGCTTTGCTAAAGTAGAAACTGCTCCCTCCACCTTAGGGACCGTCTGCCATAAGTCCCGTGTAGTGGCATCTATTGGAAACATTTTTCTAAATATAGGAGGTGGGGAAAAAGGCACACCCGTTCTATCCCACTCCTTGCTAATAATTTCTGTAAGCCTTTTAGGTATAGGAAAAACATCAGTACACACCGGTACCGCATAGTATTTATCCAGCCAACACAATTTCTCTGGTACTGCAACTGTGTTACAGTCATTCAGAGCAGCTAATACCTCCCCAAGCAACACACAGAGGTTCTCAAGCTTAAATTTAAAATTAGAAATCTCTGAATCAGGTTTCCCCGAATCAGAGATGTCACCCACAGACTGAAGCTCTCCGTCCTCATGATCTGCATATTGTGACGCAGTATCAGACATGGCCCTTACAGCATCTGCGCGCTCTGTATTTCTCCTAACCCCAGAGCAATCGCGCTTGCCTCTTAATTGAGGCAACCTGGATAATACCTCTGACAGGGTATTATTCATGATTGCAGCTATGTCCTGCAAGGTAATCGCTATGGGCGTCCCTGATGTAATTGGCGCCATATTAGCGTGCATCCCCTGAGCGGGAGGCGAAGGGTCTGACACGTGGGGAGAGTTAGTCGGCATAACTTCCCCCTCGTCAGAATCTTCTGGTGATATTTCTTTTATAGTTTTTTTTTTTTTTGCAATAATTGTTTATTATTTTTACATTATATATAATATCATCACATATTAACAAAACAACAGAGAGAAAAACAAAAAATTATATAAATCTACAATCAATAGATATTCCCATACAATCGAGTCAAAGGCTTTGACCGCATCCAGAGACAAGATAGCAGCATCCTGCCATAGCGGCGTCTGTTTACTCTTATCTACATTCCATGCATAATCCAGAAAGTTAACCAATTTACGAATATTTTTAGAAGAGATTCTACCTGCCATAAATTCAGTTTGATCTGGATGAATAATTTTATGTAAAAAGATAGATAACCTGGATGCAATAATCGACATTAAAATTTTATAGTCTATATTTAAGACTGAGATTGGCCTATATGAGGCCGGATCCTCCGCGTTTTTATCCTTCTTTAAGATGAGTGAGATATTTGCTGCTGAGAAATAATTTGAGATAGAGCTCTGCGAGCAGAAGTAAGTGTTAAAAAGATTTTCTAATATTAGAGGTAGCTCTTTATTTAGACATCTGTAGAATTCCGCAGGGAGTCCATCCGGACCTGCTGCTTTATTTAACTTTAAGTTATCAATTGCTTTACTGATTTCTACTGAAGTAATTGGGGCATTAATTACAATTAAATCAACAGCCGCGATCTTAGGTACCTCTATCATATTCCAGAAGAGATCTTGGTTCACGTAATCTATTTCAATTCGGTTATATAACTGTTGATAGTAATTATGAAAAAATTCTACAATTCCTTTAGTCTCGGTAACTCTCCTTTTATCTGCATAAATAGATAGAATAAGATTTCTCTTTTTCCTTACTTTGGACAATCTAGCCAAATATTTCGCAGAGCAACCATGTACTCCTCTAAAATGCAAATTGATTTTTGTCTCTTCTTCTACTGATTTTTGTTGTAATAATAGATCTCTTTCTTTTCTATTCTCTCTATATTTTTCCCAATTAGCTGCTGTGGGATGTGCACAGTATTTTCTATAGGAGTTCTTGACTTGATTTGTAATTTGATTTTCACGTGTTTTATTCTTTTTTTTCCCTATACTCACATACGCTTGAATCTCTCCCCGGATAACAGCTTTGAATGCTTCCCAAAAAACCTCTGGTTTATGAAAAAAAAAGATAGATTCTCATTATAATAGCGCTGCCATACTATTTTTAGAAAATTAACAAATTTAGGGTTAGTATATAGATGACGCGGAAAAACAAATCTAGGAATTTCACCCCTTTCTTTGTTGCTTAAAAAGAGGGATAAAGAGACTATAGCATGATCTGATACACAGATCTCTCCCATTGTACTTTCTATCTCCTGCATTAACAAAATTTCGGAGATTAAAAACAAGTCTATTCTAGAAAAAGTGCGGTGTGCTTTCGATTCGCATGAGAATGCCTCTACATCTGGATTTTTAAACCTCCAGACATCCACCAATTTCAGTTTTGAACAAAATTGTCTTAAATATTTAGCGTATCTAGCATAAGTCATTCTATTTTTTTTTTAAAGTCTATCTAACTCTGGGGTAAGAGTTACATTAAAATCCCCTCCTAAAATCATATTCTCGGCAACAAACGGGAATAACTTCAATTTCACCTTTTCCCAAAAGTCGACCGAGAACTCATTTGGAGCGTATACATTACATATAACTATTTTCCAGTTTTTCACTTGTATTTGTAAAAGAATAAACCTAGCTGCCTGGTCAACTTCAATATTGATTATCTTATAATCTAATTCTTTGTGCAAAAGTATAGCAACCCCGCATTTTCTGGCTGTCCCTGAGGTAGAGAGGACCTCCCCTACCCACTTTATCTTTAACTTGGCTGCTTCTTGCTCATTAAGATGGGTCTCTTGCAAGAGAACCACATCAGGTTTATACCTTGCTAAAGTTTTGATTACTAATTTACGTTTAGCAGGGGAAGTTATCCCTCCTACGTTCCAAGATAGAATTTTAATTCCTGCCCTCATCTACCATAAAAATCAATACAACACATCCCATAGGGGGGCCGGAAGGGAGGCCATAGCACATGAGCACTGAGGTGCACCAGGCGGGAAAGCGGAGAGGGAAGGAGAGAGAGAGAAGGAAAAAAAAAAAAAAAAAAAACAAGCATAAAAATACAATATAACAACTTCACTGTTTCCATCAACATATAATCCTTATTATTTAGAAAAAAAAGAAAAAAACTCCATATAGGACATCTTTCCCTTATATGAAGACTGCCACTTCTACCCTGTCTCTATAAATTTTTTTACATCTGCCGGCTCATCAAAAGAGTATTTAGTATCTTTGTCCTCAACAATAATACGGGCTGGATATACCAGGCGAGCCTTTACCCCTTTATTTATCAGTTGAGAGCAGTATGGGGCCATTAGTTTCCTTTTAGAGGAAGTCTCATACGAAAAGTCCTGGAACAACAGAATCCGATTCTTTCCAAAAATAGGAGGATCATTTTTTTTAAATAGTTTCAGAATTTCAATTTTATCTTGGAATTTTAACAATTTAAAAATACAGATTCTGTTCCTCATGACTCCATCTGCAAGAGATTTCTTTGGGCCCAACCTATGTACGCGTTCTATCGCCAGGGGTAACAACTCTAAGGGCATCCCTAATGTTTGTGGTAATGTGGTTGAGGTAAATTTTAATAGATCCTCATACTCTGGTGTTTCTGGGAGACCCACTATCCTAATATTGTTACGCCTGGAACGATCCTCGAGATCCTCCAGGCGTAACTGCATATTTTTAATTTTAGCATCCTGTTTCTGAATTAAGTCTTCATGAATATGAGATATATCCTCTACCTCAGAAATCCTAGTCTCGGCCTCAGTTAACCTGTTCGAAAATTGCCTGACTTCAGAAGATAATGTACCTAACTCAGCAGAGATAGACCCTAATTCCTTTTTAATTACTTCGAATTGTGGAGAGAACACCTCTGTTAGCTGTGAGATTAGTGTTTGAGAATCAAAAGCCATTTTATTAGTTTCTATTGAGCTATCCAAACTGGTGTCTATCACTTTACTTCTTTTATCTTTTACTTTTACAGGCATTTTGGGTGAACTCAATTTCACCCTGAGTTATAAATCTATCCATTAAGGATAGAAGAAAAAAAAGAAACAAATCAAGTGCACCTTGACGTGAAGACCCACAAACTTAGCAAATACAAACAAAAAATAATAAAAAATTGAACTATAAAGAAATATCACAGTACCCCCCACCCACCCTTTACTCCTTATATTATAATTCCACAAATTTAGTGTGAACCAACTATAATAGTGTTACTTACAATATTATTAATAGTGCCTAATAGTGCATATGAGCCTGTAAATCTCTATAATCTTAACCAGTTAGTTTAGCTGATCTTATATTTCTAAAGACTTATCTCCCTCTAGATAGCCTAACAGGGCACTCAACTTCTATGTATCACAGTTTAAACTCAGCTTCATAAGAGCCTATACATCACTTCAATACAAACTTGCACGCCCCGTTTTAATTGCCTAAAACTTTTTGTTAATTCTCTATCTAGGAGAGTGAAAAGAACAACATGTTGGCACTTAAAAAATATACAGGCACCTATAATTACCCTTGCAACACCTTGCTATTTATATGCAAGCCTTCAGATCCACTATACCAATTTTAGTGTCTCTCTTCAAATAATAAAATTTAACAGAAATCTATTTTAACTTGATCAAAACAAAATTAAACAAACTCACATTTCAGTTTTACACAGCATGTACATATTAATATATTATCTTTTTTCTTTATCCAATTATAGTATCTGTCAAAATTCCTAAATTAATGTTTTGTCCTCTGCTTCTGTGCAGCCAAAACGAAAAATAAAGTTCTGCAATATGCTCTTAGCTAAAGAGTCTTTCAGATGAGCATATATCTGATAATAAAAAAACGTTCAAAAGTGACACCCACACTAGTGTGACCGGACAGATTAGCTCCAGAAATATCTCCTTTCTTCTTATTCTTTATCAGCTGATAGAGAAAAAATCACTAAATCTGCTTGAGTGATATAGGAAGGCACGGCCGTCTCTTCTCTAGCCAATGACTATAACAAGCTGCTCAGTCCCATTTAGCACAAACAAACACAGGGAGGATTAACTTACATAGTTCGCACAGTTCTCCTCTACCTGTATCAGCTCCGATCTGCAAGACTGCTCCTCTACCTGAATCTGCTCCGTTGCTCACTGTATACTCCGTGCAGACTTGGAGTGTGACGTTGGGTTCTTCACACACCTCCAGTTCTTATTGGTAGGTTGGGGAGGCTCGATCAGAGGGGTACTCCTGGATTGGTTCACTCTCTTCTTCTGCTGTTTTCACCATTTTAACCGCTCTCGAGTGAGGGGACCAGAGGTGACCCGGAAAAATCCTTTGTACTAGCCGAGCCCTAGGAGGTGTAACCACCCCACAACGGGCTCAGCTTTCCTTCCTTAATTTTGGCACGGCCCTTGTCACCGTTCAACTCCAGGCTCTTTGTAAAGCCTCTGCACTACTGCTGCGATTCCCCACTCTGGTGAGTACCGCCACTGCCAGCTGGATTCTTAGCTCCTATTCGATTGGGAAGGAGACAGACTCAAAGTAACAGTTTTACCGGCGTTATTTGGGCTTTTTCCCTTCTTCCAGTTTTTCTATCAGTGTGTGAAGTTGCGGCTCGGACTAGAAGCCGTTAGTGAAGTCTTTATAAGGGTTTCCTGCCAGGACCAAGGTCTATTTGTCCAGTTCCCTAGGGTGCTATCATACACCAGCAACGGGAGAGATGGCCACAGGAGAACGATGTACGCCGCTGCTCACTCTCCATGCACCACGCTAGTCTCAGCGTGCGCTCCAGAGCAGCTCCTCCCACCGGAAAACCCTCTCATTCTTTATTTTTCCCCACTGAAAATGCAGGAGTCTCTTCTTTTATAGTTAAAGACTGATCTTTACTGTTTAAGGTGAAATCAATGCATTTAGTACACATTCTCCTATGGGGCTCCACCATGGCTTTCAAACATAATGAACAAGTAGTTTCCTCTGTGTCAGACATGTTTAAACAGACTAGCAATGAGACTAGCAAGCTTGGAAAACACTTTAAACAAGTTTACAAGCAATATAAAAAACGTTACTGCACCTTTAAGAAACACAAATTTTGTCAAAATTTTAAATAACAGTGAAAAAAGGCAGTTACACTAACGAAATTTTTACAGTGTATGTAACAAGATAGCAGAGCATTGCACCCACTTGCAAATGGATGATTAACTCCTTAATACCCAAAACGGAATAATAGAAGACAAAAACTTTTTTTTTTTTTTTTAAACAGTCACAACTGCCACAGCTCTACTGTGGCTTTTTACCTCCCTCAAAAACGACTTTGAAGCCTTTTGAGCCCTCCAGAGATGTCCTGGATCATGCAGAGGGAAGCTGAATGTCTCTGTCAGTATTTTTAGCTGCACAGAAAAGCACTAAAAAAGGCCCCTCCCACTCATATTACAACAGTGGAAAGCCTAAGGAAACTGTTACTAGGCAAAATTCAAGCCAGCCATGTGGAAAAAAACTAGGCCCCAATAAGTTTTATCACCAAATACATATAAAAACGATTAAACATGCCAGCAAACGTTTTATATTACATTTTTATGAGTATGCATCTCTATTAATAAGCCTGATACCAGTAGCTCTCACTGCATTTAAGGCTTTACTTACATTAGTTTGGTATCAGCAGCATTTTCTAGCAAATTCCATCCCTAGAAAAATATTAACTGCACATACCTTATTGCAGGAAAACCTGCACGCCATTCCCTCTCTGAAGTTACCTCACTCCTCAGAATATGTGAGAACAGCCATGGATCTTAGTTACTTCTGCTAAGATCATAGAAAACGCAGGCAGATTCTTCTTCTAAATACTGCCTGAGATAAACAGGCTTTTGATTGAAGAATAAACTAAGTATAAAACACCACACTCCTCTTACGACCTCCATCTTGGTTGAGGCTTGCAAGAGAATGACTGGATATGACAGTTAGGGGAGGAGCTATATAGCAGCTCTGCTGTGGGTGATCCTCTTGCAACTTCCTGTTGGGAAGGAGAATATCCCATAAGTAATGGATGATCCGTGGACTGGATACACTTAACAAGAGAAAGATCAATTTGCCTGTTGGTGTTTTATAACATTATTTTGGCGCTCACATATACCCTCTATTTTTTGTACTGTATTATTTTAACCTACAGGCCATGGGATTGCCTGTTTTTATGTGTAGCTTTTGATCTGATCCAGCGCTTGGTTTTTCTTTTACTCTTTTCTTCCTAAGGAACACCTTGTGCTGGACTAAAAATATTCATAATACAAGAACTGGAAGAGGGAACGGGACTGCCTCGATAGCTCTTTTTGGGTCCAAAAAAGGGACGCAATTAAAAGATTCAGTTCTCTTTTTCTGAAATGCTTGTGGTTGAATTTGTATACAAGTAACAACTTTGTAGCACTCTTTTCATAAGTTCAGGAACTGAAAGGTCATTATCAATAACAAGCTGCCTGAGAGACTGCCGGTCAGGCAGAAACAAAGGGTATTACATGATTGGTTAAAGGAAAAAAAGAAAGAAAAAAAAAGAAAAGGCATATATTGTAACAAACTAGAGGAACCTATGAATACGTGAACGTAATATAAAAAATTGCCAGAAAGTGTAGCCAATTGGCAAATAAGAGTTATTTTATAGTATAATAGTAGATACTGTTGTTATATTTGGCTTCTCTGGTTTTGTCCCCCTTTTTTTAAATAAACGGCATGGAAGTCGATTTGGAGGCAGATTGCTAAAACGGACCCTTTAAGGGGAGTATTTATTTTGTTAAGGCAGATCTTAGTATAATATAAGAAACCAGTGATATTTAAATATCGTAAAAAGATATCTTAAATCAGTGATATAACGGTGGTGAATTTTTTTTTCCCCTCATAATTCTGAAGTCGGTGTATAGTAAGTGAAGTAGTGGGCCAACACAATAGTGGCCAGATAAAGGGACAAAGCATAAAAGTGTATTAGAAGTGTAGTCAATTGGTAATAAGTGCTATATATTTCAAACGCAATCAAATGAAAACGTTGTTATATATGATTTTTTTGTTTTGTCTTCTGCTTTCATATAAATTACATAAAACCTGCCTTTGAGATAGACGGACATAGCTATTATCTAAGAGTGTGGACCCCTTTTTCTTTTCTTTTTTTTCTGTCAACATAGAGACTAGTAAAATTCAAGGTGCTAATAATATTTAAATTGTCTTAAAAGATGTCTCAATCCAAGGGTAAAACCCAAATAAATTAGGCTTATATAGGTTGGGGTATCCTGTAGGAACAAATCATTTCCTCTTAAACAAAAGAAAACAAAAAAACAAACAAAAAAAACACCCATTGATTTTTAGTATAAGCTCACTTATCACACCAGATATTCTTTTATGATACTTTTTATTTCTTAAAAAGAAAACACATAAACTTCACAAGATTAATGGAAAAATACATTACAAATATAAAACCGAGATCCCCAGCTATGTCAGTAAAAAAGGACAGAAAAAATGTTAATAAAATGAATTCAGAAATATGTTCTGAGAACTGAGTAGAGATACCTGGCACTCCAAGTAAGACATTAGAATCACAAACAATGTTTAATTAACTTGCAGAACTAATTTTACAGAAATTTGAGTTGGTACAAAGGGAACTGGCAGGTCTTACCGCAGAGATAAGACAATTCTCAAATAGGTTAACGGAAGTAGAAGCCAGTGTCTCTGACTTAGAAGACCTGAGTAATAATCAAGAAGCACAGAATAAAAAATATACTGATACTATTAAGTTACTGCAAGCAAAGATTGAAGAAATAGAGGACAGGTCCCGCCGCAATAATGTTAGGGTGGTGGGCTTGCCTGAGAATACTCAACACAAGGATTTAATTGAATTTGCATCCTCAACGCTCCCCAACTTATTAGGAATACAGACAACTGAGGGTAAAATACTAGTTGAGAGGGCACACAGAGTGGGTAATAGCAGAGAATCACTAGATGGAAGTAGGCGCCCCAGGATGATTATGATAAAATACCTTAACTTCTTAGACAAGGTTAACATTATGCAACACTACCGGAAGATAAATTCATTAATGATAGAGGAGAGGCGGATACTACTATTTCAGGACTTTTCTGCAGAAACTTGTGCCAAAAGAAAAGAAATGTCCCCATATTGCACAAAGTTGATACAGACAGGAGTTAAGGCCAATTTGAGGTACCCAGCAAAAATAATAATTGAAGAGAGTGAGGGTTGCACTATATTGAATACAGTAGTAGAAGCAAAAGCATTTTGTGCAAAAATCGATAATAAGGTATAAAAATGTATACAGTTATGAAAACGAATCCTTGAGTACTGAGAATGGTTATTAGGGTTGTTGGTAGAGATTTTAGATTTATTGTTATGATTTCATGTTGGGGTTTTTTTGGGGGGTTTTTTTTCTCCCCCATCCTCCCTTGCCTTCCCTCCCCCCATGTGACTCTGTTGTTTACCTTATGTAACAGTGGATAAATATGTGGGTAGGTATATATATATTTACATATATATATATATATATATATATATAGGTATATTGTGTTAAGAGATTTAATAAGACTATGAAAATAGTTTCATGGAATGTAGGGGGAATTACTTCCCCAAGTAAACGGAAACATATACTTAAAAACTTAAAGGGACATTAAACACTTGACTGCTAAAAATAATTAAAACTAACTTCTACTGTGTAATAATAAAAAACTGAGTACAGCTCTTTATGCTGTAACTTCAGCTTACACAAAACATTTCAAGAACATTGTTTCTATTACTATACATATCTAGGGCTTGATGCAGCTATGTATGCCGCCATATTTTAACAGCACAGTAGTCACATGACACACACTTCATATCTCCCTAGAGTACCTATAATGTGTGCATATAAAAAAACACAGCAGCACTCAATGTTATGCAGACAGAGCTTGTCCTGCAGTTTATGTTATAAATCTGTTACAGGAATAAAAGATTTTATTATTATGTTTTTGTATGCAAACAAAGCTTACTTTTTCAAACGTTACCACTGAATTCCTAATGTGTGTGACTGTACACAGCACTCGGCAGGGTTATAAATGTAAATCATTCTCTTCTCTGAGTCTGACAAGCTCCGGTCTGGAGAGGGAGGGGCCGAGGGGGGAGAGAGAGTAGAGAGACTCCGTGAAGAAAATAGACTAAATAACTCATGCTGCAAATACTTTTTACTGGAGATTTGTTCTATGCAATATTTTATTTTCATACATCTACATTACATATATTACTGTATATATGTGATGTAGATGTATGAAAATAAAATATTGCATAGAACAAATCTCCAGTAAAAAGTATTTCCAGCATGAGTTATTTAGTCTATTTTCTTCACGGAGTCTCTCTGCTCTCTCTCCCCCCTCGGCCCCTCCCTCTCCAGACCGGAGCTTGTCAGACTCAGAGAAGAAAATGATTTACATTTATAACCCTGCCGAGTGCTATGTACAGTCACACACATTAGGAATTCAGTGGTAACGTTTGAAAAAGTAAGCTTTGTTTGCATACAAAAACATAATAATAAAATCTTTTTTTCCTGTAACAGATTTATAACATAAACTACAGGACAAGCTCTGTTTGCATAACATTGAGTGCTGCTGCTGCTGTGTTTTTCATCTGCACAAGTCACATGACTGCTGTGACCCAGTGTAACGTGCGTTCTAAGATGGCACCTTACATGGGAGAATAATGCACCTTATTAGCATTCATCTTCAAATCGATTTTTTTCAACACTTAGGGGTAAGGTGAACAAATTAACTAGACAGTAGTGATTACTTGATTTTAATTCATAATAAAACATACTTTTTAATGATTTTTATCAGGTGTTTAGTGTTCCTTTAAGGAAACATAACCCCAATATAATTTTCTTACAAGAACTACATTTAAAAACATCCGAAATCCTGAAATTAAGAGTAAATTGGATAGAGGAAATAGTGGCTGCACCAGGGGTAAAAAGGAAGCGAGGAGTAGCTATTCTTTTTAATAAAAAGTTTGCGTACAGTATAGTTTCACAGGACTTAGATCAGTCAGGACGTTATGTAATTGTACAAGTGGAAATTGAAAAAAAATATGGATATTTTGTAATATATACGGCCCAAATAAGGCCTCGCTTCCATTGAGTTGTTAAAAATGGAGCCGTAAGCTACCGAAGCGGACGACAGCTAAAAGTAATTTACGGCTCCATTTTAGTACCAGGTTTCCATTGAAAAGATTAGCGTGTTGCGCGCAGTCGCTCTTTTCGGCCGTACGTAAGTTTGCGTTGCCAACCGATGTCGGATTTGTCGAAAAGCGCGCCATAACAAGTGCATTGCCATGGTAACCCGACCTCTGTCTATAAGAATAACGGTTTGCGCCTGCGCTCTTTACCTGTGATCGCCTCTAGAGAGAAAGACACGGGAGCTAGTTGCGTTGGTAGGAGTTTTGGGTTTTTGAGAGTTGTTTGAGAGTTAGTGGAGAGTTTGATATTTTATTTTCATATATTCTTATTGTAGGCCTCATATAATATTAGGAACACACACACACATTCATACAGTTAATTAACACACATTAGTTTATACATACAAACACACACACACACACACACACACTTTTATTTGATACAAACACATTCACATTTTTTTTTATTTCATTAACCCCCATATCCCCATCTTCCTTTATTACTCCTTTCATTAATCCCCTTATTCCACTTCCCATCCCCCCTTTGACTACCCTTCCCTTCTTCACTATATAACTTTTTTTTTTTATATACATTTTGCCCATCCTATTTTTTTGTTTTTACATCCCATATTTTTTGTTTTATTTGACTATATAGCCCACCCCTTTCTTCATTTGCATCCCTTATTATTTTTCTATAATTTTGTTATAATCCTCTTTAGTTTTTCCTTTTTCATTTACATCCCTTTGTTTATTTTCACCCCCACATTTTATTTTTATTTTGAGGTATATAGAATAGAGATAGTTAGGGTCTAGATAGGTTAGGTAGTTAGTTTTGGGGATATTTAATTTAAGGTTTAGTTAGGTGAATTAGTGTAGTTAGGTAAGCTAGGGACTTTAGTGTTAGGTTAGAGTTAGGGAGGAAGGAGAAAGGGATGGATAGGCCTAGTGGAGTTGGGAAGGGGGTGGCTAGGGGGAGGGCAGTGGAGAGGGTGGATAGAGGGAGGGGGAGGGGGGAAGTAGGGAGTAGTATGGGCAGGATTAGGGGCCGAGGTTTGGGTGGAGGATTTGTCCTTCCTCAAACCCTGGCAGAGGAGGGAAGGAGAGAGGGTGGAAGAGGAGTGGAGGTGGGAGGAGTGAGGAGGAGTCAGCCTCAGCTAGGCACAAAAAGAAAAGGGAAAGTGGGGCAGACTGTGGCAAGTGGGAGTGGGGCTGGTGGTAGCCTGTCACAGCCTGCAGGGACAGAGGAGGGAGAGAGGGCTGGTCCCCAGTCACAGGAGGGAGAGTCTGTGTCTGCTGGCCCTTCAGGTGTGAAGGGCAGGCTAAGAGAGGAGAGGTACTCTGAGGAGGAGAAGGAGGCTCTTGTTGAGGCCTACTTGGAGAGGGCAGCTCAGCTGGAGAACCCTAACCTGAGGCCGGGTGTCCGGAATAAGCTGTGGGAGGAGATTTGAGTGGCAGTCAGCTGCTTAGGACGTAATCGTTCTACTGCCAGCATTAAACACCGCTATCATGACTGCAGGAGGGAAACCAAAGCTTAGCTGGCACAGCAGGCCAAATATGCACGTGGGACAGGTGGTGGTCCTAGCAAGAGAATACACCTAAGGTCATGGGAGGAGATGCTGTCCAATGTCATCTCAGATGAATCTGTTCACGGATGTAAGGGGACAATGGACACCTCTGTGCCACCTGAAGAGGTGTATGAAGGTGAATATTCAATATTAAATATAACCATATATGTGATGTATATATGTTGTATATCATAAATACCCATCTGTGTTTAGCTATGAATCTAAATTTACATAGTTGTATTTAATATGTTCAGCAAGCACTCTGTATTGTATATCTGCTCCGACAAGCAAGAATATTGATTATATAATATCCAAGAATATTAAGCATTTCATATAAATCATGTGTCATTGTCCTTAAAGGGACACTGTACCCAAATTTATTATTTTGTGAATCAGATACAGCATGCAATTTTAAGCAACTTTCTAATTTACTACTATTATCAATTTATCTTCGTTCTCTTGCTATCTTTATATGAAAAAGAAGGCATCTAAGCTTTTTTCTAAGTTCAGAACTCTGGACAGCAGTTTTTGATTGGTGGATGCATTTATCCACCAATCAGCAAGGACAACCTAGGTTGTTCACCAAAAATGGGCCGCCATCTAAACTTACATTCTTGCATTTCAAATAAAGATACCAAAAGAATAAAGAACATTTGAAAATAGGAGTAAATCCGAAAGTTGATAAAAATTGCATGCTCTATCTGAAGCACAAAAGAAAATATTTGGGTACAGTGTCCCTTTAACAATGTTCCTTTAAGACACAGTCTATAAAGATTCATCAGTTATGGTCATATATGCTTGGATTTTATCCCAAACACACTATGTGTGTGTGTGTGTGTGTGTGTATGTGTATGGGTGTGTGTGTGTGTGTGTGTGTATGTGTGTATGTGTGTGTATGTGTGTGTGTACATATATACACATAAATATGGAATATAATAGTCTGTATTGTTATGCTACAAAGTAATATATTCTATTAGATAGATAATGTAAACATACCGTATATTTATTTGTAGGTTACGAACAGGAGGAGTATGAAGCTGCACCAACACCACAGCAGGATGTTCCTACATTCACTGAGGAGGATGAGGATATCTATGGTGACACTACCTCCTATATCCGCCTCTTAGAAGATGATATGCAGCAGCCTAGGGCATATGAGGTGGAGGATGTATCATGCCCTTCTCCATCTACCTCGGAGACAACATTTCATGTTTTGGGTTCTGAACCCCAGCAGACTCATCCTCCTCAACAATGGCAGTTCATGCATACTTCGCAGCAACAAATGGCACAGCCCCGACAGCTGCACCCACCGCAGCAGATGATGCACCCCCCACAACATCCTCAGCAGCAGATGATGCACCCCCCACAACATCCTTCTCAGCAGCAGATGATGCACCCACCACGACATCATTATCCTCAGCAGCAGATGATGCACCCACCACAGCAGCATACAGATCTGCATCATCTGTACTATATGCCTCCCACTCCTATGGCACAACAGGAATCCACACCACCACCCACTGCACCCACCAATGTATTGCCAACAGTGCCATCACAGACAACCTCACAGTCACCAATACGGAGAGACAGCCCTGGAACCAGCCAATTATTAGTTCCTGAGACACCAACTGTACAACAGGGTCCGGCACAGTCCCAGCAGGATGATCTACTGAGGCTCATACATAGAGAGCTTAGGCTGTCCAGGCTCCAGCAGCAGCAGGATTTGAGAAGGATACAGAGCCAAATGGACATCCATAATGCCTCACTCGTCCGCCTGGCAGAGGCAGTGGAGAGGCTCGCGGATAGGCCCCAAACTCCATCCTCCCTTGCATCCTCTGTCATCTCCCTGCAGGACCCTGAATCCCGGTTATTAGCCTCACATTCAGCTGGTGGGCGTTGCACAAGACGCCACACTGCCCCCCTAAGTACATCTCCTCCAAAGTCAAAATCCCGCCGCAAGAATTAATTAATATTCTTTTTTTTCCACCCAAGATATATCATATCTAATTTTTGCACTAAAGCACTTTTTTAAGTGCGATTTTCATCTCATAAATATGCATCCATTTTTCTAATCCAAATTTGAACACATATCTTAATATTATTCTAATAGCTGTTTATCTGCTAAAAATGAACAGCTTTATTCATTTTTATTTCACATGATGTCAATTAATATGCAGGTGTACATTGTTGATAAATTTATGTGTCCTTTTATTGAGGATATTATGCCGTTTAAGAATACTTGGGGATACGTGTCTGAAATTTATACAGTATATGCTCTCTAACATTAGTCAACGTGACATGTGTAAATGTTATGATTTATATTCCACAAGCATATGTTGTTTGCTCCTTCAGATGAAGCTAATAAGGGTTATACAGTTATAGAAGAGTTGAAAAGTAAATACTCCTTCCTGTTGATATGGCCAAATACCTTGCATTCATTCTTATAGTCCTATGTGGAATGTAATATCTGAAATATATACCTATCATGACTAATACCTATCATGACTAATGCACTCCTTTTTGTCAAGATTATTATTCAATATTTAGAATAATTAGATAAATGTATCTTTATGATATTTAAGCACTGATGTATACACAACATATATGTGATTGCCATGATATAGAGGTGATTAATACATTTTAATTGACATCATATGAACAGACACAGACTCTCCCTGGGACCAATGCACAATGCACTTTTAAAATGTTTCAATAACTCCATGTTAAAGACAATACTTCATATCTCTTGAAGTATGTTATATTAAGCACTTATGTATTTTGGTTAATAGTCTAAATATTGCAAATGTATTATCTGCTTTAGCAGACATGACATTACATATATTTTATAAATATTAGTACTATGACACATAACTTTAATGTGTCATCGTTTTGTATTGAATAAATATGATTTTCACATTGAAAATTACATTTGAATGAGGGTAAATCTGTAATAATAAAACTCATCTTCATGATAAACAACTTATTTCCTTTGAATTATTTTTCTATATGTATTGAGATTATATATAGCATCCCTGGGCAAAGGTTTCATTTTGAATAGGTAGATATTTTATTTATTTTTATAATATTTTACCAGGAAAGATACATTGAGATTTCTATAGTTTTCAAGTATGTCCTGGGTCCACAAAACATTGCATTGATACAATGGGTACAATAAAATAAAAAACAATAATAATACATATGCCCAAATATTTAACATAGAACAGGTAGGAAATATATAATCAACCATGACAGGCACATTCTGTTTTGAGATATGTAGAGAGGGATCTCTTAAAGGATATTAGGCATGGGGAAGGTTTGAAAGTGTGCGGGAGGTCGCTCCATAATTGTGGTGCTTGCATATATTTTTATATATACATACATATTGATATTTCTATGACAACATGGGTGCAAATATTCCTATACATAGGACCAATAAATGTAGCATATATAATGTTATTTGTACATTGAAACACTCATAATTTTTTTGTGATTTGCAATTTCAATGAGAAACAGGCCTCAAAAAAGCTATTTTTCTCCAACATTGGTGTGTCCGGTCCACGGCGTCATCCTTACTTGTGGGACACTCTCTTCCCCAACAGGAAATGGCAAAGAGTCCCAGCAAAGCTGGTCACATGATCCCTCCTAGGCTCCGCCCACCCCAGTCATTCTCTTTGCCGTTGCACAGGCAACATCTCCACGGAGATGGTTAAGAGTTTTTTTGGTGTTTAAATGTAGTTTTTATTCTTCTATCAAGTGTTTGTTATTTTAAAATAGTGCTGGTATGTACTATTTACTCTGAAACAGAAAAAGGATGAAGATTTCTGTTTGTAAGAGGAAGATGATTTTAGCAGACAGTTACTAAAATCGATTGCTGTTTCCACACAGGACTGTTGAGATGAAGTAACTTCAGTTGGGGGAAACAGTTAGCAGACCTTTCTGCTCAAGGTATGACTAGCCATATTTCTAACAAGACCATGTAATGCTGGAAGGCTGTCATTTCCCCTCATGGGGACCGGTAAGCCATTTTCTTAGTTAAACATAAAAGAATAAAGGGCTTCAAAAAGGGCTTCAAAAACTGGTAGACATTTTTCTGGGCTAAAACGATTGCTTTACTAGGCATATTATGCAGATTCTAACTAATAATGGTTATTATAATCTTGGGGATTGTTTAGAAAAACGGCAGGCACTGTGTTGGACACCTTTTTCAGATGGGGGCCTTTTCTAGTTATAGACAGAGCCTCATTTTCGCGCCACTAATGCGCAGTTGTTTTTGGAGAGCAAGGCATGCAGATGCATGTGTGAGGAGCTAAGAATCACTGAAAAAGCTTATAGAAGGCATCATTTGGTATCGTATTCCCCTCTGGGCTTGGTTGGGTCTCAGCAAAGCATATAGCTATAGGGGTTAAATGTAAAAATGGCTCCGGTTCCGTTATTTTAAGGGTTAAAGCTCTGAAATTTGGTGTGCAATACTTTTAATGCTTTAAGACACTGTGGTGAAATTTAGGTGAATTTTGAACAATTCCTTCATACTTTTTCACATATTCAGTAATAAAGTGTTTTCAGTTTGAAATTTAAAGTGACAGTAACGGTTTTATTTTAAAACGTTTTTTGTGCTTTGTTGACAAGTTTAAGCCTGTTTAACATGTCTGTACCATCAAATAAGCTATGTTCTATATGTATGAAAGCCAATGTGTCTCCCCATTTAAATTTATGTGATAATTGTGCCATAGTGTCCAAACAAAGTAAGGACAGTAATGCCACAGATAATGATATTGCCCAAGATGATTCCTCAAATGAGGGGAGTAAACATGATACTACATCATCCCCTACTGTGTCTACACCAGTTATGCCCACACAGGAGGCCCCTAGTACATCTAGTGCGCCAATACTTATTACCATGCAACAATTAACGGCTGTAATGGATAACTCTATAGCAAATCTTTTATCCAAAATGCCTACTTATCAGAGAAAGCGCGATTGCTCTGTTTTAAACACTGAAGAGCAAGAGGACGCTGATGATAATTGTTCTGTCATACCCTCACACCAATCTGAAGGGGCCATGAGGGAGGTTTTGTCTGAGGGAGAAATTTCAGATTCAGGAAAGATTTCTCATCAAGCTGAACCTGATGTTGTGACATTTAAATTTAAATTAGAACATCTCCGCGCACTGCTTAAGGAGGTATTATCTACTCTGGATGATTGTGACAATTTGGTAATTCCAGAGAAGTTATGTAAGATGGACAAGTTCCTAGAGGTTCCGGTGCCCCCCGACGCTTTTCCTATACCCAAGCGGGTGGCGGACATAATAAATAAAGAGTGGGAAAGGCCCGGCATACCTTTTGTCCCCCCCCCCTATATTTAAGAAATTATTTCCTATAGTCGACCCCAGAAAGGACTTATGGCAGACAGTCCCCAAGGTCGAGGGGGCGGTTTCTACTCTAAACAAACGCACTACTATTCCTATCAAAGATAGTTGTGCTTTCAAAGATCCTATGGATAAAAAATTACGAGGGTTTGCTTAAAAAGATTTTTGTTCAGCAAGGTTACCTTCTACAACCAATTTCATGCATTGTTCCTGTCACTACGGCAGCGTGTTTCTGGTTCGAGGAACTAGAAAAGTCGCTCAATAAAGAATCTTCGTATGAGGAGGTTATGGACAGAGTTCAAGCACTTAAATTGGCTAACTCTTTTATTTTAGATGCCGCTTTGCAATTAGCTAGATTAGCGGCGAAAAATTCAGGGTTTGCTATCGTGGCGCGCAGAGCGCTTTGGCTAAAGTCTTGGTCAGCGGATGTGTCTTCCAAGACAAAATTGCTTAACATTCCTTTCAAGGAACATTATTTGGACCTGATTTGAAAGAGATTATTTCAGACATCACTGGGGGAAAGGGCCACGCCCTCCCACAGGATAGGTCTTTTAAGGCTAAAAATAAGCCTAATTTTCGTCCCTTTCGCAGAAACGGACCAGCCTCTAATTCTACATCCTCTAAGCAAGAGGGTAATACTTCACAACCCAAACCAGCCTGGAAACCAATGCAAGGCTGGAACAAGGGTAAGCAGGCCAAGAAGCCTACCACTGCTACCAAAACAGCATGAAGGGATAGCCCCCGATCCGGGACCGGATCTGGTGGGGGGCAGACTTTCTCTCTTTGCTCAGGCTTGGGCAAGAGATGTTCAGGATCCTTGGGCGCTAGAAATAGTTTCTCAAGGTTATCTCCTGGAATTCAAGGAACTACCCCCAAGGGGAAGGTTCCACAGGTCTCAATTATCTTCAAACCAAATAAAAAGACAGGCATTCTTACATTGTGTAGAAGACCTGTTAAAGATGGGAGTGATTCATCCAGTTCCAATAAGAGAACAAGGGATGGGTTTTTATTCCAACCTGTTCATAGTTCCCAAAAAAGAGGGAACATTCAGACCAATTTTGGATCTCAAGAGGCTATCCCTCCCTCTCTAGTGACTCTTGTGTGGAAAGATCCACATCTTGGGTAGTCATTATCCCATACGTCACTAGCTCATGGACTCTTGCTAATTACATGAAAGAAAACATAATTTATGTAAGAACTTACCTGATAAATTCATTTCTTTCATATTAGCAAGAGTCCATGAGGCCCGCCCTTTTTTTGTGGTGGTTATGATTTTTTTGTATAAAGCACAATTATTCCAATTCCTTATTTTATATGCTTTCGCACTTTTTTCTTATCACCCCACTTCTTGGCTATTCGTTAAACTGAATTGTGGGTGTGGTGAGGGGTGTATTTATAGGCATTTTAAGGTTTGGGAAACTTTGCCCCTCCTGGTAGGAATGTATATCCCATACGTCACTAGCTCATGGACTCTTGCTAATATGAAAGAAATGAATTTATCAGGTAAGTTCTTACATAAATTATGTTTTTTCTGACAGAGGTCAGAAAATCAAAAATTCTAAGCTCTTGTCAAGTACTTCATTCTGTTCTTCGTCCTTCCATAGTGCAGTGCATGGAAGTAATAGGATTGATGGTTGCAACAATGGACATAGTTCCTTTTGCACGAATTCATCTAAGACCATTACAACTGTGCATGCTCAGACAGTGGAATGGGGATTATACAGACTTGTCTCCGACGATTCAAGTAGATCAAAAGACCAGAGATTCACTCCGTTGGTGGCTGACCCTGGACAATCTGTCACAGGGAATGAGCTTCCGCAGACCAGAGTGGGTCATTGTCACGACCGACGCCAGCCTGGTGGGCTGGGGCGCGGTCTGGGAACCCCTGAAAGCTCAGGGTCTATGGTCTCGGGAAGAATCTCTTCTCCCGATAAACATTCTGGAACTGAGAGCGATATTCAATGCTCTCAAAGCTTGGCCTCAACTAGCAAAGGCCAAATTCATAAGGTTTCAATCAGACAACATGACGACTGTTGCATATATCAATCATCAGGGCGGAACAAGGAGTTCCCTGGCGATGGAAGAAGTGACCAAAATAATTCAATGGGCGGAGGATCACTCCTGCCACTTGTCTGCGATCCACATCCCAGGAGTGGAAAATTGGGAAGCGGATTTTCTGAGTTGTCAGACATTCCATCCGGGGGAGTGGGAACTCCATCCGGGGGAGTGGGAACTCCATCCGGAAATCTTTGCCCAAATAACTCAATTATGGGGCATTCCAGACATGGATCTGATGGCGTCTCGTCAGAACTTCAAGGTTCCTTGCTACGGGTCCAGATCCAGGGATCCCAAGGCGACTCTAGTAGATGCACTAGTAGCACCTTGGACCTTCAACCTAGCTTATGTATTCCCACCGTTTCCTCTCATTCCCAGGCTGGTAGCCAGGATCAATCAGGAGAGGGCTTCGGTGATCTTGATAGCTCCTGCGTGGCCACGCAGGACTTGGTATGCAGACCTGGTGAATATGTCATCGGCTCCACCATGGAAGCTACCTTTGAGACAGGACCTTCTTGTTAAAGGTCCATTCGAACATCCGAATCTGGTTTCTCTCCAGCTGACGGCTTGGAGATTGAACGCTTGATTTTATCAAAGCGTGGGTTTTCAGATTCTGTAATAGATACTCTGATTCAGGCTAGAAAGCCTGTAACTAGAAAAATTTACCATAAAATATGGAAAAAATATATCTGTTGGTGTGAATCCAAAGGATTGCCATGGAACAAGATAAAGGTTCCTAAGATTCTATCCTTTCTACAAGAAGGTTTGGAGAAAGGATTATCTGCAAGTTCTCTAAAGGGACAGATTTCTGCTTTATCTGTCTTACTACACAAACGACTGGCAGCTATGCCAGATGTTCAAGCATTTGTTCAGGCTCTGGTTAGGATCAAGCCTGTTTACAGACCTTTGACTCCTCCCTGGAGTTTAAATCTAGTTCTTTCAGTTCTTCAAGGGGTTCCGTTTGAACCCTTACATTCCGTAGATATTAAGTTACTATCTTGGAAAGTTTTGTTTTTGGTTGCAATCTCTTCTGCTAGAAGAGTTTCAGAGTTATCTGCTCTGCAGTGTTCTCCTCCTTATCTGGTGTTCCATGCAGATAAGGTGGTTTTGCGTACTAAGCCTGGTTTTCTTCCTAAAGTTGTTTCTAACAAAAATATTAACCAGGAGATAGTTGTACCTTCTTTGTGTCCGAATCCAGTTTCAAAGAAGGAGCGTTTGTTACACAATTTGGACGTTGTCCGTGCTCTAAAATTCTATTTAGAGGCTACTAAAGATTTCAGACAAACATCATCCTTGTTTGTTGTTTATTCTGGTAAAAGGAGAGGTCAAAAAGCGACTTCCACCTCTCTTTCCTTTTGGCTTAAAAACATTATCCGTTTGGCTTATGAGACTGCCGGACGGCAGCCTCCTGAACGAATCACAGCTCACTCCACTAGGGCTGTGGCTTCCACATGGGCCTTCAAGAACGAGGCTTCTGTTGATCAGATATGTAAGGCAGCGACTTGGTCTTCACTGCACACTTTTGGCAAATTTTACAAATTTGATACTTTTGCTTCTTCGGAGGCTATTTTTGGGAGAAAGGTTTTGCAAGCTGTGGTGCCTTCCGTTTAGGTGACCTGATTTGCTCCCTCCCTTCATCCGTGTCCTAAAGCTTTGGTATTGGTTCCCACAAGTAAGGATGACGCCGTGGACCGGACACACCAATGTTGGAGAAAACAGAATTTATGCTTACCTGATAAATTACTTTCTCCAACGGTGTGTCCGGTCCACGGCCCGCCCTGGTTTTTTTAATCAGGTCTGATGAATTATTTTCTCTAACTACAGTCACCACGGTATCATATGATTTCTCCTATATACATTTCCTCCTGTCCGTCGGTCGAATGACTGGGGTGGGCGGAGCCTAGGAGGGATCATGTGACCAGCTTTGCTGGGACTCTTTGCCATTTCCTGTTGGGGAAGAGAGTGTCCCACAAGTAAGGATGACGCCGTGGACCGGACACACCGTTGGAGAAAGTAATTTATCAGGTAAGCATAAATTCTGTTTTCCTCCTTTACAGCTAGTTGAGCTGGGGGTAATATGTCTCAATGTATCGACAGCCTCCGACAGTGTATTAACGGTTAGCGCTTTCATTGGAAACCTGGTATAATTTATCGATTAACGGCTTCTATTACTTTCTATGGGACGCGAAGATCTTTTCGGCAGCCGAAGTCCGGCTGCCGATATTGAGGTATAACGCGCCATTGGAAACAGTCGTTAAACGATATTGCTTTCGACAGCATATTTAACGGTTTGCGAGTGCACGCAAACTGAATTACAACTCAATGGAAGCGAGGCCTAAGTTAGATATAGAATTCTGGCAGCACCTTAGGAACAAATTAGCTCAATATGCTGAACAGAATTTAATAGTGGCGGGAGATTTCAATCTCACAATGTATCCCGAAATGGATAGATTTCTACAGAAACTATCCTCTAGATATTTAAAAGAGGCTAAACTATTAAGAGATTTATGTAAGGTGCTACGGTTAAAAGATGCTTGGCGCCTACATCACCCAGATTCACGTAGTTACACATGTGAGTCTAAAGCATACAAAAAATTCTCGAGGATTGACATGTTTTTAATAACAGACAAATTATTGGCGCTCGATATCTAAACACATATAGCAGATATCCTTCTGTCAGATCATGCTATAATTAGCTTAACAATTAAACATAACACGGATATAGGCAAAAAAATTAAATTCTTTTCATTTTCCAAGCTATATGAATAATAATACAAAGTTTTGCAACTGGTTAGTAGATAGATGGCGAGTATACTCCAATTTTAATAGCGAATATAAACAAAAACCAGAGATCTTTTGGGAGGCCGGGAAGGCTGTATTAAGAGGAGAAATTAAAGCATACATGATTAAAATTAAAAAGAAAGCGAAATATAGAGATACACAATTAGCAAATCAACTTAAAAATATGTATAGGAAGTACTTGCTTAAACCAAATACATTTACGTGGAATGAATATATCAAAATCAAAAATGAAAGGGAACTTTTTCTTAAAAGAAAATGGGCAGATAAAGACATGGGCCTCCATTACATATGCAGCGTCGCCCGCAAAATCCTCCGCCGCCAGATTTTACGCGATTTTAGTATTACATATACAGCGTAGCATACAAGTTACGCGCGTATATTTCACCCTTCGGACGTATTTTTTTTTACCCATAGACTAACATAGAACAGGCGCGCAATTTGGTATCCATAATACAGCGTAAGGACTTACGCGCGCAGAATTCAGAAAATCTACTCCATTCTCATCTCGCCACATATTGCAGACGCAGCAACCCTTGCACTGACTAGAAAAGCAACGTAACTCCCTGAAGGCCTAACAAACGCATGCGTAATCACATACATATCAGCCGCAAATCTCAAACAGTTAAACCTATTCTAAGCATTTATTATTCCTGCCCCTGCAAGTGTGTCAAACTAATCACAAACAGCACAACCTCTCAACCGGAAGCCTTACAACACCTGCCAATGCACACCCTCATTAGCCACCATGTTTCCCCTGCTTTACATAGAGAGACAGCATCATGGGGCACAAGGGGTGCTGGAAGCCCTACAAGCCCCTGTTGTTGATGATATACCCGCTGATGCTCTAGTTGGTGCTGAGGTCCCTGGTCATGGTGCTGAAGCCGTCCCTGCTACTGCTGCTGCTGTCCCTGCTCCTCACGCTGCTGTCCCTGTTTCTGGTGCTGCCCCTGCTGCTGTTGTTGCTGCAGCTGGTCATAGAATTACATACTGCATATTTCCACTGCATGTAAGTGAAACTACTACATCCCACCTGATTCCCTTAACCACCCTAATTACTGAAAATATCTAATTTGTTTAATTAATGTTTAGGTCACTATGATTTATTGACTATCATTAAGAAGAATACAAATGGATGTTTATACCTTATGTTCACAACTTCTGTAAATACATTATTATTTTTTATATATATATATATATATATATATATATATATATATATATATATATATATATATATATATATATATATATATATATATACCCATGTGTCAATTTATATTGGATGTGAGTACCTTGATTTACATCTTATAAGTGAATATTACTATATGTACCCTTAATACACAACGATGTGATGTGGTTTATAGAACATGAATATGTCATAAACATGATAATATTACCTTTTTTGGGCCATTTCCACACAGGTCTTATTATATGTTTTAACAATATTACTGTACTAAAACACACCTCACATGGATGTGGATGACAATTATATGGTAAATAACAGAGGACAAGATATATGGTGAACTATAAGAATATTTATTTCTTTTCAGGCTTCTTGGATGAGGGAGCTGAGGTGACTGTAGTGGATTTCCTTTTTCTTCTGGTTTGAGAAGATTCTGATGTTTCTGCTGGTGTGCTGGCCACAGATGATAGGCTGGAGGCAGTGTCCTGCTGGTGTGTAAAGTGCTCAACCAACACACCCAAGAGTTGATTTTGTTCTCGCCATCTATTGTCCATCTGCATCTACATATCAGACAGAATTCGCATCATCTGTGACTGGTTTTGAACACTTCCACTTAATGATGCTGCCATGTCCCTCTGCAGCTCTATGCTACGTTTGTGTAACCTCTCTTGGCTCCTGAAGATCCTCTCTTGGCTCCTGAAGAACCTCTCTTGGCTCCTGTAGAACCTCTCTTGGCCTCTTTGTCTGCTCTCGGAGCTTGTTATGAGCCTCCTCTGGAGTGCAACGTATTCCTCACCCAGGGGAGAATACAATGAATCCACAGGCTCTTGAGCAGCAGGGCTTCTAGTTGCTTGAGGTGCAGGTTCAGCTGCATCTGCTGGTTCTAGTGGGACAGGTTCAGCTGCATCTGCTGGTTCTGGTGGGACAGGTTCAGCTGCATCTGCTGGTTCTGGTGGGACAGGTTCAGCTGCATCTGCTGGTGCTCGAGTACTTTCAGCTATATTTTCATCTGCAGATGGTGGAGCTCTCCCAAGTGATGAGGATGGTGGAGCTCTCCCAAGTGATGAGGATGGTGGAGCTCTCAGGGTGGATTGATAGTCCCACTGATGACCAGTGTGTGACCACTCAGCCTGTCCAGTTGGCACTTCTTGTGACATAGCCTGTGGGTAAAAGCCATGACTGCCCTGAGATTGTGTTGGGGGGGTAAATACATGGACCCTTTGTGGCTGTCTTGGCTCCCCCTCAAAGCCAAAAGAAGAATATTCCTCTGGCCAGGAATCTTGCCAGGGGTCATATGGCAATGGTGGTGGCATCACTCCCGGGTCCTCAACTGAAGCCATCCAACCCTGCTCATGCCTGGGAGCATACTGTTCATGTGGTTGCCTGAAGACTGGTGGTGGTGGTGGTGGCTGCATGCCTGTGACTGGTGGTGGTGGTGGTGGCATGCCTGTTTGTATCCTCGTGACAGGAGGTTCTGTGGAGGAGTCAAATGATGAGAGGGATTAGTACAGTCATATATATGTCCATGTGGGCATACAATGTACATTGATACATGCTAGGGCCTATACTGATTCTCATGTCAAACTCTATAACATGCATGTGCACATTGTGATTTGTGATATGAGGGATTTTAATATGCGCAGTATACAGGTATGTGTTTCATACAATAGTTATGTGTACATATCAATGATGGAAAAAAATGTGTTCTTTAAGTGACACTATGGTCACACAATTTACTTTAGCCTGATGTAGGCACAGAACCTGCTTTCTTGAGCTAAAAGTATTGTGATGGCTATAGTGTCTACTGAAAACTCTACATGTGGCTTGTGGCCTGTGTTACTCTGAGACATGTTAGTATTGCACTATTCCACCTCATATCATGAATTGCATTGTGTTAAGTAGCATTAATGTCAAATATAATTGTAGATGTTTTTGTTAGTAGGCCAAATACCATGCTCCTCATTGTGTACATGAATGTGTGATATTAAAGGATGTTATATCTCAAATACTTATAATACTGGTGTGTGGGATGTTACTCACCAGCATGATGTGCTGTGGTTGCAGCCCCTGAGTCACGAGCCCCTGGAAGTCCACGGACTGCTGTGATACTCAGGGACCTGCGTATCATCTCCTGCCAGGTGTTATATTCTATGTCCAGGGATGGACCACCGCCTGTTCCCCTCTGGTGCATAGCTTCCTGCCCCATCTTTTCTTTCACCCGCCTCTTGCAGTCATTCCACCGCTTTTTAAGGCCCTCAACAGTCCTCCTCTGCATGGCCACACTGTTGATGGCATCCTCTACCACCAGCCATGCTGTTTTTCACCTGGTCTCTGGGGCTCTCGGGCATCTCCCCTCCCATCATCCCTTCTAGCTCTCCCTCTCCCCACTCCACTTACTCCCTGACGGGGACCTGTTACAGAAGCATTAGTTATTTTGTTGTGAAGAAACTTATTTCCCAGCAGCAATGCCTGAACCAGCCAAGCCAGCGCCTAAGAAGGGCTCCAAGAAAACTGTAACAAGTATCATTTCATAAAGGGTTAACTCTGTTCAGTTTTGAGAAAACTATTTTCTGAGGCAGGTTTCCTAGCATATTGTGTACTGTAATTAAGTTTGTGATAAGCATTCACTGCTAGGTGATAAGAAGGACTCAATTGTTTTCTTGTGTGTACTTGTTATCTGCGGTGGCCTGTCCAAGGGCTTTGTCTAAATGTGTGATGGGGGATTTTATGCTTCCCCCCCTGGGAGTGCCCTGTGTGCATGTAACCTAAATAAAAAGCAGGCTGGGCATCCCAGTCCTCAGTTCTTGTTTGTCCCTCAATCGCAGCGTTGACTCGTTTTTGTGGGCAGAAGGGTATCCTAGCTGTACTGCAGCTAAGGGGGATTATTCTACATTTGCGAGACTCATATAGAATACTATGGAAAGCAGTTTCTCCCCTCTTCAGCAATAGGAATCCAGGCTACTAAGCGGTCCATCTCTCAGCGAGACTAAGGGTAACCGTAACATTTGGCGGCAGCGGTGGGATTTTTCCTGGATTTCCTAGGAGAGGTACAGAACGGATGGAGAGCGCTTACGAAAAATTGAAGCGTACAACCCTAAAGGATTTACTTGAAAGCAGAGGGGGGTACGCCAGCAACCGGCCGAGGAGAGAGCTGATCACAGAATTGACCGAACTGGATCAGAGCTTCACAATGGCGGAAACACCGACCACGATTAGTGACGAAAAAACCAGGATTGTTCGGGAGAGGCTCTCACTGTACGGGCCGAACCCCTCCATGGAATTGGTACAGCAGTTGATGGCGGAAGCGGACAAGGATATACGAGAGACTCGAGCCCACGAACTCAACCTAGCGAACGCACACCGCAATGCTGAAGCCCCGCAGGTAATCATCCCTGTCGAAAATGCTGGGAGGCCCAAGATACCGTATGCGGCATTTCGACCCTTCCTAGAGAGCGAGACAGGGATTGATGAATATTTGGCGGACTTCGAAAGGCAATGTGCCCTGCACCAGATTCCCAACAGGGAGTGGCCCACGATATTGTCTGGGAAACTATCCGGGCGAGCCCTGGAAGCCTTTCGTACTCTGGGTGCTGAGGAAGTGACACAGTATGAGCTAGTTAAGGAGACACTGTTGCGACGGTACGCTGTAACTCCGGACACGTATCGCCGACAGTTTCGGGGCACGAAAAAGAAGCCTAACGATACCCATATGGAATGGGCGCACCGAATCCGGAGAGCGGCAAATCACTGGATGAGCGGAAGTAAAGCGGTGACTGGTGAGGAAATTTTACAATTGTTTCTCTTAGAACATTTTTATAATGGCATGGAACAGCAAGGGAAGGAATGGCTGCGAGACAGGCGACCTTCTACCTTAGAAGAAGCAGCCAAATTGGCCGATGAACATTATGACTCCCGTCTTCACGAACCCAGAGAGGTTTACCGTGCACCCCCTCGTGCTGAATTCCGAGCCCCGGTGCCCGCAGGGCCCGCCCGACACTCAGGACCACCCAATAACAGCTCTGAGCGTCCCAGACCGACTTGCCACCGATGCAAGCAACCAGGGCATTTCATGGCTAGCTGCCCCCTTAATACGCACCAGACACCCAGGAATTACAATTACCCCTCTGGGGCATATCGTCCGGCCCGGACCCTCTGTGTTAACCAAGAGGCCCCTATGGAGGAATATTTGGGGCCGCTTCACGAGGCGGACCCTGTATATGCTGCCTCAGATAACCGCCAGCACCATCGGCAGAAGGTATGGCTCGAGGGGCGATCTACCGAGGGATTGAGAGACACAGGGGCTACTATCACGCTGGTACAGAGTCATTTGGTGCCGGAGCACAAGCGATCTGGACAGACTGTGGCCGTTAGAGTGGCGGGGGGGGATGTGTACAAAATTCCAACAGCTAAAGTGCATCTTGATTGGGGAGCGGGAAAGGGGGCTGTGAACGTGGGCATAATGGATAATTTACCTGCCGAAGTACTACTGGGCAATGATTTGGGCCCCATGACTTCTGCCTATGCTCCAGTATGCAACAACGAGGCGGACCCAGTGACTACACGGGCCCAAGCCCGGACGGAGCGAGAACTCTCACCAGTGCGGGAGACACAGGTAAGACCTACCCCGACCTTGCCTGACATGTTAGGCCCCATACCCTGGGACACCCCAGATGCTTTCGAGACAGAGTCTAAGACTGACCCGACCTTACAAAAGTACCGGGAACGAGCAGAGACCGGAGGGGGCGGGGCAGATAATGAAACATTCTTATGGGAAAAAGGGAAACTATACCGCTGGACAGAGAAAAGGGGACAGCGTAGGCGACAGCTGGTAGTGCCCCACAAATACCGTCAAGAAATCCTCAAGATAGGCCACGACATCCCCTTAGCAGGCCACCTAGCTGTAACCCGTACCCTACACCGCATTACTCACACGTTCTTTTGGCCAGGGGTACACGCTGACGTTAGAACTTACTGTAACACCTGCGATGTGTGTCAACGAGTAGGAAGGCGAGGCGATCACCCTAAAGCCCATCTAGTAAATATGCCCATTGTAGAGGAACCCTTCAGCCGGGTTGCTATTGACCTAGTGGGACCACTGGCTACCCCTAGTCCCTCCGGTAAGCGCTACATTCTTACCGTAGTGGACTACGCTACCAGGTACCCAGAGGCTGTCGCCCTATCCAACATACAAGCGGATACGGTAGCGAATGCACTAGTACAGGTGTTCTCCCGGGTAGGATTTCCAAAAGAAATCCTATCCGACCGAGGCACCCAATTTACGGCTGAATTGACCCAACAACTCTGGCAGGTTTGCAAAATTAAGTCCCTCCTGAGCTCCCCATACCACCCCCAGACGAACGGGCTGTGTGAGAGGTTCAATGGGACCCTCAAGCAAATGCTCAAAACGTTCACTCAGGAATACCGAGACTGGGAACGCTTCCTGCCGCACCTCCTTTTTGCTTATCGGGAGGTGCCCCAGGAAACGACAGGGTTCTCTCCCTTCGAGTTGCTCTACGGAAGAAAGGTACGGGGACCCCTAAACCTGATCCGGGAGCACTGGGAGGGAGAGATGGAGACTGACGGTGTCCCCATTGTGCCATACGTGCTGGAACTCAGGGACCGAATGGAGCAATTAGCCAAATCCGTGCGGGCTAATCTCCAGTCGGCCCAGAGAAGACAGAAAGTATGGTACGATCGGGGGGCCCGAAAGAGAATCTTTACCATAGGACAAAAGGTGTTAGTACTTAAGCCGGTGAAGACAGACAAATTGCAGGCGTCCTGGCAGGGCCCCTACCAGATCGTAGAGAAAAGGGGAGACACCACTTATGTGATAGCTAGCTGCCACGACAACAATCTTAGAAAGACATTCCATGTAAACATGCTCAAGGAATATTTTGAGCGACCAGAGAACGTGACGGCCGTATGTTGTTCCCCTCAGGAAGGCCCCGACAGTCTACCCATTCCAGACCTATTAGAAAAGAGTCTCCCCACAGGTATAGTGGCTCAGGTTCAGATAGGAGACCGACTTAGCCTCACTGAAAGGGAGCAGCTCAACCAACTCCTACAGTCCAAACACCTCACCTTCTCCCCGAAGCCAGGGTACACTACTTTAACCACCCACCAGGTAGATACTCCGGGACAAGCTCCCTTGCGCCAGGCTCCGTACCGAATCCCCGAAGCAGTTAGGATAGGAATGAAGAAGGAGATCGATGAGATGCTCCAACTCAGGGTAATTGAGCCCTCCGATAGTCCCTGGGCCTCCCCAGTTGTCTTGGTGCCCAAGAAAGATGGGACCACCCGGTTCTGCGTAGACTATCGGAGGCTCAATGAAAAGACCGTGACGGACGCTTACCCTATGCCCAGGGTAGACAAGCTACTCGATCGTATAGCCAGGGGAAATTACCTGACCACTATTGACCTCTGCAAAGGTTACTGGCAGATTCCCCTGGCCCCGGAGGCTATCCCCAAGTCGGCATTCGTCACCCCATTCGGCTTATATCAGTTTAGGGTAATGCCGTTTGGGATGAAGAATGCCCCAGCTACATTCCAGCGCTTGGTGGATAGGCTCCTGGATGGCTTCCAGAGTTTTGCTTGCGCCTACCTGGACGACATAGCGATCCACAGTGAGTCATGGGAGGACCACTTAGCTCACATAGGAATGGTTCTGGATCAGATCCGGGCTGCTGGCCTGACTCTGAAGCCAGAAAAATGCCACTTTGGGATGGCCGAGGTACAGTACCTGGGTCACCGGGTGGGGTGTGGAAAGCAGCGACCAGAGCCGGCCAAGATAGAAGCTGTCGCCAATTGGCCCACCCCCATCACTAAGACTCAGGTCCTAGCCTTCCTGGGCACGGCAGGGTACTATAGACGGTTCGTACCAGACTACAGCACACTTGCCAAACCCCTGACTGACTTGACCAAGAAGAACTTACCTCGACAGGTCCTGTGGTCTCCCCACTGTGAAACGGCTTTCCAGGCTCTCAAAAATGCTCTAATTAACGCTCCTGTCTTGGCGGCTCCAGCCCTTAACAAACGTTTTATCGTCCATACAGATGCTTCCATGTTCGGGCTGGGAGCCGTCCTCAGCCAAGTAGGCGAAGATGGAGGGGAGCATCCAGTTGCCTACATCAGCCGGAAGCTCCTGCCCCGCGAAGTCAGCTATGCAGCGGTCGAAAAGGAGTGTTTGGCTTTGGTGTGGGCATTAAAGAAATTGACTCCCTATTTATATGGGCAGGAGTTCACTCTGGTCACCGACCATAACCCGTTGGTGTGGCTGAACCGGGTCTCTGGAGATAACGGCAGGCTATTACGTTGGAGTTTATCGTTGCAACCCTTCAATTTCACCATTACTTACAGACCTGGGAAACAGAATGGCAACGCCGACGGGTTGTCCAGACAAACCGACCTCAGCCCCGCATAACCAGCGGTCTGGACAGCCTTAGTCTGCCCCGAAAAGGGGTCAGACCGTGTCTGCCAGAGTGTTCCACAGAAAGGGAGCACTGTTACAGAAGCATTAGTTATTTTGTTGTGAAGAAACTTATTTCCCAGCAGCAATGCCTGAACCAGCCAAGCCAGCGCCTAAGAAGGGCTCCAAGAAAACTGTAACAAGTATCATTTCATAAAGGGTTAACTCTGTTCAGTTTTGAGAAAACTATTTTCTGAGGCAGGTTTCCTAGCATATTGTGTACTGTAATTAAGTTTGTGATAAGCATTCACTGCTAGGTGATAAGAAGGACTCAATTGTTTTCTTGTGTGTACTTGTTATCTGCGGTGGCCTGTCCAAGGGCTTTGTCTAAATGTGTGATGGGGGATTTTATGCTTCCCCCCCTGGGAGTGCCCTGTGTGCATGTAACCTAAATAAAAAGCAGGCTGGGCATCCCAGTCCTCAGTTCTTGTTTGTCCCTCAATCGCAGCGTTGACTCGTTTTTGTGGGCAGAAGGGTATCCTAGCTGTACTGCAGCTAAGGGGGATTATTCTACATTTGCGAGACTCATATAGAATACTATGGAAAGCAGTTTCTCCCCTCTTCAGCAATAGGAATCCAGGCTACTAAGCGGTCCATCTCTCAGCGAGACTAAGGGTAACCGTAACAGGACCCTACTGCTCCTCCTGTCCTCTACAATACTCCTCTCCCTGCCACTCCTCTCCCCTCCGCCCTACCTCTCCCTGCCATCCTCACACTACACACACTCACACTCACTCCCAGTTCAATCACACACAATCACAATCAAACACTCAGCCTATCACACTGTAAAATTGAAATAAAATGTGTGAGGTGTTAGAAAAAAAAGTGTGATGTATTTGTATATGTATGTATGCAAAATGTGTGCAATATGTAAAAATATGTGTAAGTGTACAAGCTTAATCAAACAACAATGCGACCTAACTAACTCCTCTGTTTGCGCCTCTCTCTCTACTCTGACTAATCCTCCACTCCACTGTAGTGTGCTGTAGCTCAACGAACCATCCAAACACACTGAAGAAAATTGGGGCTGCAAATGGGTTTATATATGAATTTTGAATAGCGTAATTAATTATTTTTATATGAAGTCGCGGTTCATTTTTACGAGTGTTAGCCTAATTTGCATAAAACTACTCTTTATTGAGACTTTCCGTGGACAAAATACTGGCGTAAGTTACTTGCGACGACTAAAATGTGTATTTGCGCACATTTCGGAAGATAGCCAGTTTGTCCTACTTACGCCAGATAAGCATCTAACGGCGCAGTATATGTAATACCCCGATGTGCAAGGTGAAATTACGGGCGGCGCAGGTTCCCACGCTTGCGCCGAAACCTGCGCCGTATATTTGATTGCGCCCATGAGGGTTAGATTCCAATTTCAGGGATTTCAAGGAATTGCGGCCAAACATTTAGCAAAACTTAAGAAGTTTAGAAAAAAGAAAAAAAATGCTCTTTAGAATAAAAGAGGGAAATAATAATTATACTAAAGCTGCGGAAATCCGAGAAGCTTTTTAAAAATACTATCAAAAGTTATATGATAAAGTACCAGTAAATGAATTGGATAAAAATAAATTTTGGGAAAATATAAACTTACCTAGGATAACGCAAGAGGCTTTAAAACAAGTCAATCAAGTAATTTCACTAGAAGAAATTGTGAAAGACATAGATAAAATTAAATCGGTAAAAGCACCAGGGCCTGATGGATTAACAGCAGAATTCTATAAGATATGTAAAACTGATATTGCAGAAACATTAGAAAGATTATATAATATATATTTTGTGAAAAATACAATGCAGTCACGTTATTTTACAGATTCAATAATATCTCTTATCCATAAAAAAGGCAAGGATCCAGAGGATATGGGGTCATATAGACCCATATCCTTGTTAAATGTAGACTATAAGATACTCAAATCAATCATGGCAGATAGATTTAAAAAAAAGTAATTGGCACACTGATAGATGAGGACCAGAATGGATTTATGGCTGGAAGAAATCCTGTTAGGAATAGATAGAATAAATAAGTGGACTCAGAATAATCAAAAAGGTAAATGTTGTAAATGTAATGCGGCTAAGGTGGATATATTGCACTGTCTGTCTGTGTATGTTTATTTTCCTGTTTATTTTCTTTTTTTTGTTTTGGCTTGTGTGCATGGATTGAAAAATTGAAAAAGAAATATATTAAAAAGAGAAAAGTGCCTTTACAATAATATATATATATATATATATATATATATATATATATATATATATATATATATATATATATATATATATATACATATACATACAGTGGGGCAAAAAAGTATTTAGTCAGCCACCAATTGTGCAAGTTCTCCCACTTAAGAAGATGAGAGAGGCCTGTAATTTTCATCATAGATATACCTCAACTATGAGAGACAAAATGTGGAAACAAATCCAGACAATCACATTGTCTGATTTGGAAAGAATTTATTTGCATATTATGGTGGAAAATAAGTATTTGGTCACCTACAAACAAGCAAGATTTCTGGCTCTCACAGACCTGTATCTTCTTCTTTAAGAGGCTCCTCTGTCCTCCACTCATTACCTGTATTAATGGCACCTGTTTGAACTTGTTATCAATATAAAAGACACCTGTCCACAACCTCAAACAGTCACACTCCAAACTCCACTATGGTGAAGACCAAAGAGCTGTTGAAGGACACCAGAAACAAAATTGTAGACCTGCACCAGGCTGGGAAGACTGAATCTGCAATAGGCAAGCAGCTTGGTGTGAAGAAATCAACTGTGGGAGCAATAATTAGAAAATGGAAGACATACAAGACCACTGATAATCTCCCTCAATCTGGGGCTCCACGCAAGATCTCACCACGTGGGGTCAAAATGATCATAAGAACGTTGAGCAAACATCCCAGAACCACACGGGGGGACCTAGTGAATGACTCGCAAAGAGCTGGGACCAACGTAACAAAGGCTACCATCAGTAACACACTACGCCGCCAGGGACTCAGATCCTGCAGTGCCAGACGTGTCCCCCTGCTTAAGCCAGTACATGTCCGGCCACGTCTGAAGTATGCTAGAGAGCATATGGATGATCCAGAAGCAGATTGGGAGAATGCCATATGGTCAGATGAAACCAAAGTATAACTGTTTGGTAGAAACACAACTCGTCATGTTTGGAGGAGAGAGAATGCTGAGTTGCAACCAAAGAACACCATACCTACTGTGAAGCATGGGGGTGGCAACATCATGCTTTGGGGCTGTTTCTCTGCAAAGGGAACAGGAAGACTGATCCGTGTACATGAAAGAATGAATGGGGCAATGTATCGTGAGATTTTGAGTGCAAACCTCCTTCCATCAGCAAGGGCATTGAAGATGAAACGTCGCTGGGTCTTTCAGCATGACAATGATCCCAAACACACCGCCCGGGCAACGAAGGAGTGGCTTCGTAAGAAGCATTTCAAGGTCCTGGAGTGGTCTAACCAGTCTCCAGATCTCAACCCCATAGAAAACCTTTGGAGGGAGTTGAAAGTCCATGTTGCCCAGCGACAGCCCCAAAACATCACTGCTCTAGAGGAGATCTGCATGCAGGAATGGGCCAACATACCAGCAACAGTGTATGACAACCTTGTGAAGACTTACAGAAAACATTTGACCTCTGTCATTGCCAACAAAGGATATATAACAAAGTATTGAGATGAACTTTTGATATTGACCAAATACTTATTTTCCACAATAATTTGCAAATAAATTCTTTCCAAATCAGACAATGTGATTGTCTGGATTTGTTTCCACATTTTGTCTCTCATAGTTGAGGTATACCTATGATGAAAATTACAAGCCTCTCTCATCTTCTTAAGTGGGAGAACTTGAGGAATTGGAGGCTGACTAAATACTTTTTTGCCCCACTGTATAAATAACAGAATTTATGCTTACCTGATAAATTACTTTCTCCAACGGTGTGTCCGGTCCACGGCGTCATCCTTACTTGTGGGATATTCTCTTCCCCAACAGGAAATGGCAAAGAGCCCAGCAAAGCTGGTCACATGATCCCTCCTAGGCTCCGCCTTCCCCAGTCATTCGACAGACGTAAAGGAGGAATATGCATAGGAGAAATCATATGATACCGTGGTGACTGTAGTTAGAGAAAATAATTCATCAGACCTGATTAAAAAACCAGGGCGGGCCGTGGACCGGACACACCGTTGGAGAAAGTAATTTATCAGGTAAGCATAAATTCTGTTTTCTCCAACATAGGTGTGTCCGGTCCACGGCGTCATCCTTACTTGTGGGAACCAATACCAAAGCTTTAGGACACGGATGATGGGAGGGAGCAAATCAGGTCACCTAGATGGAAGGCACCATGGCTTGCAAAACCTTTCTCCCAAAAATAGCCTCCGAAGAAGCAAAAGTATCAAATTTGTAAAATTTGGTAAAAGTGTGCAGTGAAGACCAAGTCGCTGCCTTACATATCTGATCAACAGAAGCCTCGTTCTTGAAGGCCCATGTGGAAGCCACAGCCCTAGTGGAGTGAGCTGTGATTCTTTCAGGAGGCTGCCGTCCGGCAGTCTCATAAGCCAATCGGATGATGCTTTTAAGCCAAAAAGAGAGAGAGGTAGAAGTTGCTTTTTGACCTCTCCTTTTACCAGAATAAACAACAAACAAGGAAGATGTTTGTCTGAAATCCTTTGTAGCCTCTAAATAGAATTTTAGAGCACGAACTACATCCAAATTGTGCAACAAACGTTCCTTCTTTGAAACTGGATTCGGACACAAAGAAGGCACAACTATCTCCTGGTTAATATTTTTGTTAGAAACAACTTTCGGAAGAAAACCAGGTTTAGTACGCAAAACCACCTTATCTGCATGGAACACCAGATAAGGAGGAGAACACTGCAGAGCAGATAACTCTGAAACTCTTCTTGCAGAAGAAATTGCAACCAAAAACAAAACTTTCCAAGATAATAACTTGATATCTACGGAATGTAAGGGTTCAAACGGAACCCCTTGAAGAACTGAAAGAACTAAATTGAGACTCCAAGGAGGAGTCAAAGGTTTGTAAACAGGCTTGATTCTAACCAGAGCCTGAACAAAAGCTTGAACATCTGGCACAGCCGCAAGTTTTTTGTGAAGTAAAACAGATAAAGCAGAAATCTGTCCCTTCAAAGAACTTGCAGATAATCCTTTCTCCAAACCCTCTTGTAAAAAGGATAGAATCTTAGGAATTTTTATCTTGTTCCATGGGAATCCTTTAGATTCGCACCAACAGATATATTTTTTCCATATTTTATGGTAGATTTTTCTAGTTACAGGCTTTCTAGCCTGAATAAGAGTATCAATGACAGAATCTGAGAACCCACGCTTTGATAAAATCAAGCGTTCAATCTCCAAGCAGTCAGTTGGAGTGAGGCCAGATTCGGATGTTCGAACGGACCTTGAACAAGAAGGTCCTGTCTCAAAGGTAGCCTCCATGGTGGAGCCGATGACATATTCACCAGGTCTGCATACCAAGTCCTGCGTGGCCACGCAGGAGCTATCAAGATCACCGATACCCTCTCCTGTTTGATCCTGGCTACCAGCCTGGGAATGAGAGGAAACGGTGGGAACACATAAGCTAGGTTGAAGGTCCAAGGCGCTACTAGTGCATCCACTAGAGTCGCCTTGGGATCCCTGGATCTGGACCCATAGCAAGGAACCTTGAAGTTCTGACGAGACGCCATCAGATCCATGTCTGGAATGCCCCATAATTGAATTATTTGGGCAAAGATTTCCGGATGGAGTTCCCACTCCCCCGGATGAAATGTCTGACGACTCAGAAAATCCGCTTCCCAATTTTCCACTCCTGGGATGTGGATTGCAGACAAGTGGCAGGAGTGATTCTCCGCCCATTGAATTATTTTGGTCACTTCTTCCATCGCCAGGGAACTCCTTGTTCCCCCCTGATGGTTGATATATGCAACAGTTGTCATGTTGTCTGATTGAAACCTTATGAATTTGGCCTTTGCTAGTTGAGGCCAAGCCTTGAGAGCATTGAATATCGCTCTCAGTTCCAGAATGTTTATCGGGAGAAGAGATTCTTCCCGAGACCATAGACCCTGAGCTTTCAGGGGTTCTCAGACCGCGCCCCAGCCCACCAGACTGGCGTCGGTCGTGACAATGACCCACTCTGGTCTGCGGAAGCTCATCCCTTGTGACAGGTTGTCCAGGGTCAGCCACCAACGGAGTGAATCTCTGGTCCTCTGATCTACTTGTATCGTCGGAGACAAGTCTGTATAATCCCCATTCCACTGACCGAGCATGCACAGTTGTAATGGTCTTAGATGAATTCGCGCAAAAGGAACTATGTCCATTGCCGCAACCATCAAACCTATTACTTCCATGCACTGCGCTATGGAAGGAAGAAGAACAGAATGAAGTACTTGACAAGAGCTTAGAAGTTTTGACTTTCTGGCCTCTGTCAGAAAAATCTTCATTTCTAAGGAGTCTATTATTGTTCCCAAGAAGGGAACTCTTGTTGACGGAGATAGAGAACTTTTTTCTACGTTCACTTTCCACCCGTGAGATCTGACAAAGGCTAGGACAATGTCCGTATGAGCCTTTGCTTGTGGCAGAGACGACGCTTGAATCAGTATGTCGTGCAAGTAAGGTACTACTGCAATGCCTCTTGGTCTTAGCACCGCTAGGAGGGACCCTAGTACCTTTGTGAAAATTCTTGGAGCAGTGGCTAATCCGAATGGAAGTGCCACGAACTGGTAATGCTTGTCCAGAAAGGCGAACCTTAGGAACCGATGATGTTCCTTGTGGATAGGAATATGTAGATACGCATCCTTTAAATCCACCGTGGTCATGAATTGACCTTCCTGGATGGTAGGAAGAATTGTCCGAATGGTTTCCATCTTGAACGATGGAACCCTGAGAAATTTGTTTAGGATCTTGAGATCTAAGATTGGTCTGAATGTTCCCTCTTTTTTGGGAACTATGAACAGATTGGAGTAAAATCCCATCCCTTGTTCTCCTAATGGAACAGGATGAATCACTCCCATTTTTAACAGGTCTTCTACACAATGTAAGAATGCCTGTCTTTTTATGTGGTCTGAAGACAATTGAGACCTGTGGAACCTTCCCCTTGGGGGTAGTTCCTTGAATTCCAGAAGATAACCTTGGGAGACTATTTCTAGCGCCCAAGGATCCAGAACATCTCTTGCCCAAGCCTGAGCGAAGAGAGAAAGTCTGCCCCCCACCAGATCCGGTCCCGGATCGGGGGCCAACATCTCATGCTGTCTTGGTAGCAGTGGCAGGTTTCTTGGCCTGCTTACCTTTGTTCCAGCCTTGCATCGGTCTCCAGGCTGGTTTGGTTTGAGAAGTATTACCCTCTTGCTTAGAGGATGTAGAATTTGAGGCTGGTCCGTTTCTGCGAAAGGGACGAAAATTTGGTTTATTTTTAGCCTTGAAAGACCTATCCTGAGGAAGGGCGTGGCCCTTTCCCCCAGTGATATCTGAAATAATCTCTTTCAAGTCAGGGCCAAACAGCGTTTTCCCCTTGAAAGGGATGTTAAGCAATTTGTTCTTGGAGGACGCATCCGCTGACCAAGACTTTAGCCAAATCGCTCTGCGCGCCACAATAGCAAAACCTGAATTTTTCGCCGCTAATCTAGCTAATTGCAAAGTGGCGTCTAAAGTAAAAGAGTTAGCCAATTTAAGAGCTTGAACTCTGTCCATAACCTCCTCATAAGAAGATTCTTTATTGAGCGACTTTTCTAGTTCATCGAACCAGAAACACGCTGCTGTAGTGACAGGAACAATGCATGAAATTGGTTGTAGAAGGTAACCTTGCTGAACAAACATCTTTTTAAGCAAACCCTCTAATTTTTTATCCATAGGATCTTTGAAAGCACAACTATCTTCTATAGGGATAGTAGTGCGTTTGTTTAGAGTAGAAACCGCCCCCTCGACCTTGGGGACTGTCTGCCATAAGTCCTTTCTGGGGTCGATCATAGGAAATAATTTCTTAAATATAGGGGGAGGGACAAAAGGTATGCCGGGCCTTTCCCATTCTTTATTTACAATGTCCGCCACCCGCTTGGGTATAGGAAAAGCTTCGGGGGGCACCGGGACCTCTAGGAACTTGTCCATCTTACATAATTTCTCTGGAATGACCAAATTGTCACAATCATCCAGAGTAGATAACACCTCCTTAAGCAGAGCGTGGAGATGTTCCAATTTAAATTTGAATGTAATAACGTCAGGTTCAGCTTGTTGAGAAATTTTTCCTGAATCTGAAATTTCTCCCTCAGACAAAACCTCCCTGGCCCCTTCAGACTGGTGTAAGGGCATGTCAGAACCATTATCATCAGCGTCCTCATGCTCTTCAGTATCTAAAACAGAGCAGTCGCGCTTTCGCTGATAAGTGGGCATTTTGGCTAAAATGTTTTTAATAGAATTATCCATTACAGCCGTTAATTGTTGCATAGTAAGAAGTATTGGCGCACTAGATGTACTAGGGGCCTCTTGTGTGGGCAAGACTGGCGTAGACACAGGAGGGGATGATGCAGTACCATGCTTACTCCCCTCACTTGAGGAATCATCTTGGGCAACATCATTATCCCTAAATTGTTTGTCACATACATCACATCTATTTAAATGAGAAGGAACCTTGGCTTCCTCACATACAGAACATCGTCTATCTGATAGTTCAGACATGTTAAACAGGCATAAACTTGATAACAAAGCACAAAAAAACGTTTTAAAATAAAACCGTTACTGTCACTTTAAATTTTAAACTGAACACACTTTATTACTGAAAATGTGAAAAAGTATGAAGGAATTGTTCAAAATTCACCAAAATTTCACCACAGTGTCTTAAAGCCTTAAAAGTATTGCACACCAAATTTGAAAGCTTTAACTCTTAAAATAACGGAACCGGAGCCGTTTTTACATTTAACCCCTAACAGTCCCTGGTATCTGCTTTGCTGAGACCCAACCAAGCCCAGAGGGGAATACGATACCAAATGACGCCTTCAGTAAGCTTTTTCTGTGTATCTGAGCTCCTCACACATGCATCTGCATGCCTTGCTTCCCAAAAACAACTGCGCATTAGTGGCGCAAAAATGAGGCTCTGCCTATGATTAGAAAAGGCCCCCAGTGAAAAAGGTGTCCAATACAGTGCCTGCCGTTTTTTTAACATAATTCCCAAGATTAAAATAACTCCTCAAAGCTATAATCTATTAAAAATGCTTATAAAGTAATCGTTTTAGCCCAGAAAAATGTCTACCAGTCTTTAAAGCCCTTATGAAGCCCTTTATTCTTATTAAGAAAATGGCTTACCGGATCCCATAGGGAAAATGACAGCTTCCAGCATTACCAAGTCTTGTTAGAAATGTGTCATACTTCAAGCAGCAAAGTCTGCACACTGTTTCCCCCAACTGAAGTTACTTCATCTCAACAGTCCTGTGTGGAAACAGCCATCGATTTTAGTAACGGTTGCTAAAATCATCTTCCTCTTACAAACAGAAATCTTCATCTATTTTCTGTTTCAGAGTAAATAGTACATACCAGCACTATTTTAAAATAACAAACTCTTGATTGAAGAATAAAACTACATATAAACACCAAAAAACTCTTAACCATCTCCGTGGAGATGTTGCCTGTGCAACGGCAAAGAGAATGACTGGGGAAGGCGGAGCCTAGGAGGGATCATGTGACCAGCTTTGCTGGGCTCTTTGCCATTTCCTGTTGGGGAAGAGAATATCCCACAAGTAAGGATGACGCCGTGGACCGGACACACCTATGTTGGAGAAATATATACAGTATATATGACAATATACATATATATGTATATGTTAATCAGTGTATATACAGATATTAAAACATAAATATATACAGGTGAAACTCAAAAAATTAGAATATCGTGCAAAAGTTCATTTATTTCACTAATGCAACTTAAAAGGTGAAACTAATATATGAGATAGACTCATTACATGCAAAGCAAGATAGTTCAAGCCGTGATTTGTCATACTTGTGATGATTATGGCGTACAGCTCATGAAAACCCCAAATCCACAATCTCAGAAAATTAGAATATTACATGCAATCAATAAAACAATGATTGTAAATACCTGTAGAACAATATCGGACCTCTGAAAAGTATAAGCATGCATACTGTATGTACTCAGTACTTGGTTTGGGCCCCTTTTGCAGCAATTACTGCCTCAATGCGGCGTGGCATGGAAGCTATCAACCTGTGGCACTGCTGAGGTGTTATGGAAGACCAGGATACTTCAATAGCGGCCTTCAGCTCTTCTGCATTGTTCGGTCTCATGTCTCTCATCTTTCACTTGGCAATGCCCCATAGATTCTCTATGGGGTTCAGGTCAGGCCAGTTTGCTGGCCAATCAAGTACAGTAATCCCACGGTTATTGAACCAGGTTTTGGTGCTTTTGGCAGTGTGGGCAGGTGCCAAGTCCTGCTGGAAAATTAAGTCAGCATCCCCATAGAGCTCGTCTGCGGAAGGAAGCATGAAGTGCTCCAAAATCTCCTGGTAGACGGCTGCGTTGGCCCTGGACTTAATGAAGCACAGTGGACCAACACCAGCAGATGACATGGCTCCCCAAATCAACACAGACTGTGGAAACTTCACACTGGACTTCAAGCATCTTGCAGTGTGTGCCTCTCCATTCTTCCTCCATACTCTGGGTCCTTGGTTTCCAAATGAGATGCAAAATTTGCTCTCATCAGAAAAGAGGACTTTGGACCACTGAGCAACAGACCAGGTCTGTTTTTCTTTTGCCCAGGTAAGATGCTTCTGACGTTGTTTGTTGTTCAGGAGTGGCTTGACAAGAGGAATACGACATTTGAAGCCCATGTCCAGGATCCGTCTGTGTGTGGTGGCTCTTGTGAAAAAAACCAACACTTTTGAATGGCCTTTTCCTGACAATCCTCTCCAGGCTGTGGTCATCCCTGCTGCTTGTGCACCTTTTTCTTCCACACTTTTAACTTCCACATAACTTTCTATTAATGTGCTTTGATACAGCACTTTGGGAACATCCAACTTCTTTTGCAATTACCTTTTGAGGCTTTCCCTCCTTATGGAGGGTGTCAATGATGGTTTTCTGCACAACTGTCAGGTCAGCAGTCTTTCCCATGATTGTGATTCCTACTGAACCAGACTGAGAGACCATTTAAAGGCTCAGGAACCCTTTGCAGGTGTTATGGCTTAATTAGCTGATTAGAGTGGGACACTTTGAGCCTAGAATATTGCACCTTTTCACAATATTCTAATTTTCTGAGATTATGGATTTGGGGTTTTCATGAGCTGTAAGCCATAATCATCACAATTATGACAAATTACGGCTTGAACTATCTTGCTTTGCATGTAATAAGTCTATCTCATATATTAGTTTAACCTTTTAAGTTGCATTAGTGAAATAAATTAACTTTTGCACGATATTCTAATTTTTCGAGTTTCACCTGTATGTATATCAGCATATACAAATATACAGTATCTCAATAAAGTGAGTGTACAGCCTGTATAACAGTGTAAATTTGCTGTCCCCTCAAAATAACTCAACACACAGCCATTAATGTCTAAACTGTTGGCAACAAAAGTGAGTGCACCCCTAAGTGGAAATGTCCAAATTGGGCCCAATTAGCCATTTTCCCTCCCCAGTGTCGTGTGACTCGTTAGTGTTACAAGGTCTCAGGTGTGAATGGGGAGCAGGTGTGTTAAATTTGGTGTTATCGCTCTCACACTCTCTCATACTGGTCACCGGAAGTACAACATAACACCTCATGGCAAAGAACATTCTGAGGAACTGAAAAAAAAATTGTTGCTCTACATACAGATGGCCTAGGCTATAAGAAGATTCCCAAGACCCTGAAACTGAGCTGCAGCACGGTGGGCAAGACCATACAGCGGTTTCACAGGACAGGTTCCACTCAGAACAGGCCTCGCCATGGTCGACCAAAGAAGTTGACTGCACGTGCTCAGCATCATATCCAAAAGTCTTCTTTGGGAAATAGACGTATGAGTGCTGCCAGCATTGCTGCAGAGGTTGAAGGGGTGGGGGGGTCAGCCTGTCAGTGGTCAGACCATACGCCGCTCACTGCATCAAATTTGTCTGCATGGCTGTCATCCCAAAAGGAGGCCTCTTCTAAAGATGATGCACAAGAAAGTCCGCAAACAGTTTGCTGAAGACAAGCAGACTAAGGACATGGATTACTGGATCTTTTTTGGTTCAGATGGTGTCAAGCGTGTGTCGCAGCAACCAGGTGAGGAGTACAAAGACAAGTGTCTTTGTACAAGTGCCTACAGTCAAGCATGGTGGTTGGAGTGTCATGGTCTTGGCCTGCATGAGTGCTGCCAGCACTGGGGAGCTACAGTTGATTGAGGGAACCATGAATGCCAACATGTACTGTGACATACTGAAGCAGAGCATGATCCCCTCCCTTCGGAGACTGGGCCACAGGGCAGTATTCTAACATGATAACGAACCCAACACACACCTCCAAGACGACCACTGCCTTGCTAAAAAAGCTGAGGGTAAAGGTGATGGACTGACCAAGCATGTCTCCAGACCTAAACCCTATTGAGTATCTGTGGGGCATCTTTAAACGGAAGGTGGGGGAGCGCAAGGGCTCTAACATCCACCAGCTCCATGGTGTCGTCATGGAGGAGTGGAAGATGACTCCAATGGCAACCTGTGAAGCTCTGGTGAACTCCATGCCCAAGAGGGTTAAGGCAGTGCTGGAAAAAGGTGGCCACACAAAATATTGAAACTTTTGGGTGCGTTCACTTTTGTTGCCAACGGTTTAGACATTATTGACTGTGTGTTGAGTTATTTTGAGGGGACAGCAAATTTACACTGTTATACAGGCTGTACACTCACTACTTTACATTGTAGCAAAGTGTCATTTCTTCAGTGTTGTCACATGAAAAGATATAATAAAATATTTACAAAAATGTGAGGGGTGTACTCACTTTTGTGAGATACTGTATGTATAAATGTCGCAATCGCTTGGTGACTTACCCCCTTTGCAGCGCTTTAGAATGGCCTCAGAACGAGGCTCCCATTGGAGCCTATAGAAGGGCGATCTCATGAGCCAAATGCTTCCTAGCAATGCTAACGTAAGCTTCTGTTTGCATTCCTGTTAACTTGTAAAACCAGCGCACATTAGCATGTGCTGGTATTACATAGTGGAGCGCAAATATCGTTTTTTTGAAGGCGATATTTAGTTCTCGCCCTTAATTGTTTTATTATTCCACAGTCCCCCTGGTCTATGTTTGGCAAAATGTTTTGCTACTGGGGTCTGGGGATGTTCCACTTCTAAAGACATCCACATACTAGACAAACATGCATTTCATTTCACAAGAATATTTTAAATACCCTTGTTCAATAACCTCAAAAGAAACAGAAAAAAACTTCTATAGTGTGTAACTGTGGATAATATAAAAATGTGCAATCTGGATGTAATAGTACTCGCATGTACTAGAGTTACTATAGCTCTAATTTGTGCGCTCAGTAAAATGGATGCAGTTTGCAAGATATTCCAATAATTTATTAAAACATAGCATATTAAAATAAATTAAAGACAACAAACATAGTAGAGCAGTAGAAGTCTTTAAAGTCACTCTGGGGTTAGTATACCGTCCTTTCACAGTCTATATGCTATTGTGTAACAGTTGCTAGTTACAAAGCCATTACAACATGGCCAGTGTTTGTGTGTAGGGAAAAAATGCCCCCTCCTCGTGACAATATTTTGTGTAGCTTTGCCTCCAACCTGCCAAGCAAGCCTACAGGAGAGTGCTGTAAAATAACTTTGCAGTAAAAAGTGTAATATGTCGCACCAAGAACTTAAAGGGAGAGTATACACCAATTTTCATTTAACTGCATGTAATATACACTATTATAATGAATAATATGCACAGATACTGATCTAAAAATCCAGTATAAAACCATTTAAAAACTTACTTAGAAGCTACCAGTTTAGTTCTGTAAAAAGGTAGCTGGAACACCCACTGCAAGTGGAAAATTGGAGACACTCCCCCCTCTCCCTTCCTCTGCATATGAAAAGACTCTTTACACAAACAGAAACAAGCTGGAGTAGGTATACATCAGTATTCTCCTAAAACTTTGGGGCTTGGTTAGGAGTCTAAAAATCAGTGCAATGTTATTTAAAAATAAGCAAAACTATACATTTTTTAATTACAAAAAAACCGTATGGGCTATATAAATGGATCACCTACAAAACATTTATGCAAAGAAAAATCTAGTGTAAAATGTCCCTTTAAGGCAGAGACAGGATTAAACTACTAGAGCAGTATTAGGAAAAAATAGCAATAACCGAATATACAACCTTAGACACATCAGGGCAGTATCAGAAGCAACCATCTACTAAAGAAAATCATATTGATAAAATCTAATTGTCACTGTTTAAATATACTAGTCAATAAAACACCATGGACCAGATTACAAGTGGGGAACTAATTAACGCTCCCGCTCGAGGGTTAACTGCACTAGAAGTAAGGTTTTTGCATGCTTAAAGTGCCATACAACGTGTTGAGAGCTATGAATATCCTAAAAGGCTAAGGCCTAGATTTAGAGTTCGGCGGTAGCCGTCAAAACCAGCGTTAGAGGCTCCTAACGCTGGTTTTGGGCGCCCGCTGGTATTTGGAGTCAGTGATTAAAGGGTCTAACGCTCACTTTTCAGCCGCGACTTTTCCATACCGCAGATCCCCCTACGCCATTTGCGTAGCCTATCTTTTCAATGGGATCTTTCTAACGCTGGTATTTAGAGTCGTTTCTGCAGTGAGCGTTAGAGCTCTAACGACAAGATTCCAGCCGCCTGAAAATAGCAGGAGTTAAGAGCTTTCTGGCTAACGCCGGTTTATAAAGCTCTTAACTACTGTACCCTAAAGTACACTAACACCCATAAACTACCTATGTACCCCTAAACCGAGGTCCCCCCACATCGCCGCCACTCGATTAAAATTTTTAACCCCTAATCTGCCGACCGCCACCTACGTTATACTTATGTACCCCTAATCTGCTGCCCCTAACACCGCCGACCCCTGTATTATATCTATTAACCCCTAACTTGCCCCCCACAACGTCGCCGCAAGCTACTTAAAATAATTAACCCCTAATCTTCCGACCGCAAATCGCCGCCACCTACGTTATCCCTATGTACCCCTAATCTGCTACCCCTAACATCGCCGACCCCTATGTTATATTTATTAACCCCTAATCTGCCCCCCACAACGTCGCCGACACCTACCTACACTTATTAACCCCTAATCTGCCGAGCGGACCTGAGCGCTACTATAATAAAGTTATTAACCCCTAATCCGCCTCACTAACCCTATCATAAATAGTATTAACCCCTAATCTGCCCTCCCTAACATCGCCGACACCTACCTTCAATTATTAACCCCTAATCTGCCGACCGGAGCTCACCGCTATTCTAATAAATGTATTAACCCCTAAAGCTAAGTCTAACCCTAACACTAACACCCCCCTAAGTTAAATATAATTTTTATCTAACGAAATAAATTAACTCTTATTAAATAAATAATTCCTATTTAAAGCTAAATACTTACCTGTAAAATACATCCTAATATAGCTACAATATAAATTATAATTATATTATAGCTATTTTAGGATTAATATTTATTTTACAGGCAACTTTGTAATTATTTTAACCAGGTACAATAGCTATTAAATAGTTAAGAACTATTTAATAGTTACCTAGTTAAAATAATTACAAATTTACCTGTAAAATAAATCCTAACCTAAGATATAATTAAACCTAACACTACCCTATCAATAAAATAATTAAATAAACTACCTACAATTACCTACAATTAACCTAACACTACACTATCAATAAATTAATTAAACACAATTGCTACAAATAAATAAAATTAAATAAACTATCTAAAGTACAAAAAATAAAAAAGAACTAAGTTACAGAAAATAATAAAATATTTACAAACATAAGAAAAATATTACAACAATTTTAAACTAATTACACCTACTCTAAGCCCCCTAATAAAATAACAAAGCCCCCCAAAATAAAAAATTCCCTACCCTATTCTAAAATACAAATATTACAAGCTCTTTTACCTTACCAGCCCTGAACAGGGCCCTTTGCGGGGCATGCCCCAAGAATTTCAGCTCTTTTGCCTGTAAAAAAAAACATACTATACCCCCCCCCAACATTACAACCCACCACCCACATACCCCTAATCTAACCCAAACCCCCCTTAAATAAACCTAACACTACCCCCCTGATGATCTTCCTACCTTGTCTTCACCATGCCAGGTTCACCGATCCGTCCTGGCTCCAAGATCTTCATCCAACCCAAGCGGGGGCTAGACATCCACTGAAGAAGTCCAGAAGAGGGTCCAAAGTCTTCCTCCTATCCGGCAAGAAGAGGACATCCGGACCGGCAAACATCTTCTCCAAGCGGCATCTTCTATCTTCTTCCATCCGATGACGACCGGCTCCATCTTGAAGACCTCCAGCGCGGATCCATCCTCTTCTTCCGACGACTAGACGACGAATGACGGTTCCTTTAAGGGACGTCATCCAAGATGGCGTCCCTCGAATTCCGATTGGCTGATAGGATTCTATCAGCCAATCGGAATTAAGGTAGGAATTTTCTGATTGGCTGATGGAATCAGCCAATCAGAATCAAGTTCAATCCGATTGGCTGATCCAATCAGCCAATCAGATTGAGCTCGCATTCTATTGGCTGATCGGAACAGCCAATAGAATGCGAGCTCAATCTGATTGGCTGATTGGATCAGCCAATCGGATTGAACTATATTCTGATTGGCTGATTCCATCAGCCAATCAGAAAATTCCTACCTTAATTCCGATTGGCTGATAGAATCCTATCAGCCAATCGGAATTCGAGGGACGCCATCTTGGATGACGTCCCTTAAAGGAACCGTCATTCGTCGTCTAGTCGTCGGAAGAAGAGGATGGATCCGCGCTGGAGGTCTTCAAGATGGAGCCGGTCGTCATCGGATGGAAGAAGATAGAAGATGCCGCTTGGAGAAGATGTTTGCCGGTCCGGATGTCCTCTTCTTGCCGGATAGGAGGAAGACTTTGGACCCTCTTCTGGACTTCTTCAGTGGATGTCTAGCCCCCGCTTGGGTTGGATGAAGATCTTGGAGCCAGGACGGATCGGTGAACCTGGCATGGTGAAGACAAGGTAGGAAGATCATCAGGGGGGTAGTGTTAGGTTTATTTAAGGGGGGTTTGGGTTAGATTAGGGGTATGTGGGTGGTGGGTTGTAATGTTGGGGGGGGGGTATAGTATGTTTTTTTTTACAGGCAAAAGAGCTGAAATTCTTGGGGCATGCCCCGCAAAGGGCCCTGTTCAGGGCTGGTAAGGTAAAAGAGCTTGTAATATTTGTATTTTAGAATAGGGTAGGGAATTTTTTATTTTGGGGGGCTTTGTTATTTTATTAGGGGGCTTAGAGTAGGTGTAATTAGTTTAAAATTGTTGTAATATTTTTCTTATGTTTGTAAATATTTTATTATTTTCTGTAACTTAGTTCTTTTTTATTTTTTGTACTTTAGATAGTTTATTTAATTTTATTTATTTGTAGCAATTGTGTTTAATTAATTTATTGATAGTGTATTGTTAGGTTAATTGTAGGTAATTGTAGGTAGTTTATTTAATTATTTTATTGATAGGGTAGTGTTAGGTTTAATTATATCTTAGGTTAGGATTTATTTTACAGGTAAATTTGTAATTATTTTAACTAGGTAACTATTAAATAGTTCTTAACTATTTAATAGCTATTGTACCTGGTTAAAATAATTACAAAGTTGCCTGTAAAATAAATATTAATCCTAAAATAGGTATAATATAATTATAATTTATATTGTAGCTATATTAGGATTTATTTTACAGGTAAGTATTTAGCTTTAAATAGGAATTATTTATTTAATAAGAGTTAATTTATTTCGTTAGATAAAAATTATATTTAACTTAGGGGGGTGTTAGTGTTAGGGTTAGACTTAGCTTTAGGGGTTAATACATTTATTAGAATAGCGGTGAGCTCCGGTCGGAAGATTAGGGGTTAATAATTGAAGGTAGGTGTCGGCGATGTTAGGGAGGGCAGATTAGGGGTTAATACTATTTATGATAGGGTTAGTGAGGCGGATTAGGGGTTAATAACTTTATTATAGTAGCGCTCAGGTCCGCTCGGCAGATTAGGGGTTAATAAGTGTAGGTAGGTGTCGGCGACGTTGTGGGGGGCAGATTAGGGGTTAATAAATATAACATAGGGGTCGGCGATGTTAGGGCAGCAGATTAGGGGTACATAGGGATAACGTAGGTGGCGGCGGTTTACGGAGCGGCAGATTAGGGGTTAAAAGTGTAATGCAGGGGTCAGCGATAGCGGGGGCGGCAGATTAGGGGTTAATAAGTGTAAGGTTAGGGGTGTTTAGACTCGGGGTACATGTTAGGGTGTTAGGTGCAGACTTAGGAGGTGTTTCCCCATAGGAAACAATGGGGCTGCGTTAGGAGCTGAACGCTGCTTTTTTGCAGGTGTTAGGTTTTTTTTCAGCTCAAACAGCCCCATTGTTTCCTATGGGAGAATCGTGCACGAGCACGTTTTTGATGCCGGCCGCGTCCGTAAGCAACTCTGGTATCGAGAGTTGCATTTGCGGTAAAAATGCTCTACGCTCCTTTTTTGGAGCCTAACGCAGCATTTGTTTGAACTCTCGATACCAGAGTTAAATTTATGGTGCGGCCAGAAAAAAACCCGCGGAGCGTTAACAGCCCTTTTACCGCCGAACTCTAAATCTAGGCCTAATTAAGTAAAAATAATTTGCATAAAAAATGTGTTTAAAAATTGTTGGGAAGTACAGGCAGTCCCCAGGTTACGAACAAGATAGGTTCTGTAGGTTTGTTCTTAAGTTGAATTTGTATGTAAGTTGGAACCGGCACTTTTTTTAGGTGAAACTCTAGCTAAACATTTTTGTTTTGTTTTGGATAGCATAGGGAAAAGTTTGTTTTGCTATCTGTGCCCCTGTTCAGAAAATTTCACATCACTTTCTGTCCTTGTGACAATTGGATTTTGAGTATTTTGGGTTATCCTGGAAAGAAGGATTGGTGATAAAGCTCTTGCTCTCAGTTTGTAAGTACGAGTTGTACTTAAGTCGGATGTCTGTAACCCGGGGACTGCCTCTATTTTAAAATGATTTTCAAAAATAAGCAAAAATACTTAAAATAGGCATGCTGTCTGGACACTGTGCTCCACCCCTTTTATCAGTGTTTAGACACAGGCATTGTATTTCAACTGAGTTCACAGCTTCTAGGCATGCTCCAGCAGATAATCCCTATTCATTTGTGCATTTTACCAAAACAACAATGGATATAGCTACAGCCATAAAAGGAATTGTGTGGGGGGAGTTAGAGCTGTACAATTCAGAAACTTAAAAGAAATGGTTAATGGCGAGGCACTGCAGTATAAATTTGCAGGTAAATTAATTAATGTACATATTATTATATTTTGTCTCTATCTCAATTTGTTTTATGTCCCATATTATGAGTTGAAAGTGAATTGTTTTCCCTCTTTCGCGAAGCCGACAAGTGCAAAATGCTGAACTTAAAATATTGCGTGCAAGTTTACGTTTCCCCCCATTGAGGTCAATGGAGCAAAATACACCCTATTTGCGCAAACCCAAACTCATATTCTCTATGCGCTAACCCAACATGAAAATATGAATATTTCCAATGTTCTCCACATAGCAGAATACGTTATATTTATTAAAAAATACACATTTATATATATATATATATATATATATATAATGGTATTTTGGTACAATATATATTTATACATACATATATATATATATATATATACACATATACATACATACATACATGATTATATATAGGTATAGATATATACAGGAATATCTATTTAGAAATGCATATAACATATTTTGCTATGTGCAGAACATTGGAATGTGAAATATTTACAGTAAATACACGGTATAACACTTTTTTAAAATGAAGATTTCATAAATATGCTCTAACATGTTTTCATCTACTTAACGGCAATGCAATGCACTTATATATATATATATATATATACACACACACACATAAATAAACATCATTAGACATGTATATGTATGTATCCCAATGTTAAAGTCCTTTGCCTGCCTTTTTTTTCTAACACCTGAAATCTCATATCTTTGAGCCTTGTATAACATTTGTGTGCAATATTTCTTAAAATAATTTTTATTAGATGGTGTTATTATGAGTGTAAGTGTACTTTGTAATGTATTTTTAATGTGTTTTGTGACAATTTTTTGTTTTGCAAAACAGTTAACCAGAGGTCTGAGTATGCGGTAATCATTCATTTTTTCTTTCATCATTCAGATAGAGTGTGCAATTTTAAGCAAATTTCTAATTTACTTTTATTATCAATTTTTCTTAGTTCTCTTGCTATCTTTATTTGAAAAAACAGGAATGTAAGATAGCGCTTGCTAATTAGTGGCTACATTTAAATTAGAAAGTTGCTTACAATTGCATGCTCTGAATCATGAAATAAAAAAAATGGGTTTAGTATCCCTTTAAGTGATCACGTTTGCTTTCAACTCGTCATACCAGCTATAAACCCGACGAACGCAAACACCAGCGATAAACCTCTTATCGTTTGCGCTCCACTGGTAATCTGGCCCAATATAATGAAGAACATTTCTATGGTATGCAGTATATCACAGGTTAGATGTCCTCTATGGAATACCTGTATCATATTGTATTTAACCTTATGTCAAAACCATGTAAAAGTGAACAAACATTGCAAGGAAGTGCTTTCATTTATATATGAAGGGATGTGTCACTATTATTCTAAGAATAAATAAAACTTTTTATTGTACTCATGTCACAGGACTGTGTTTAATGCATTGTCCTAGTGAACTAAAAGAGGCTGGTAAAACTGGAACTGCAATTCAGTTCCTTTCCATTCTCTACAGTAGCTCAAATCGTTAGTTCAGAAATGTACATGTTGGTCGAATTAAAGGGACATGACATCTTCCTTTCATGATCCACACAGAGCAAGCAATTTTAAACAACTTTCTAAATGACTTCTATGAACAAATTATCTTTGTTCTCTTGGTATCGTTTGTTGAAAAGCAGGTGCATAAGCTCGGAAACCTGACCATTTCTGGAGCACTATATGGCAGCAGTTTTGCAAGAACGTTATACATTTGCAAGAGCACTAGATGGCAGCACTATTTCCTGCCATGAAGTGCTCTAGACCCCTACCTAGGTATCTCTTCAAAAAAAGAATACCATGGGAACTACGTAAATTTGATAATAGAAGTAAAGTGGAAACATTTTTTTTTCATATCCCTTTAATATTGTGCATTTGAAAAACAAATATTGCACAGCGGTGGGGGGAGGGGCGAGGGGCAGAGTACAGGGGTAAATATCGTTTTTACTTATAGTAGTATAATACAGTTAAAGTACCATATTAACCAAGACAAATATAATAATAATTATTGGAAGAAGAAGAGGTGTTTCAAATAATCTGTTGATAAATATCACTACCTAGTAAGTCTTTATTTAAAAAAACGTTTATTGGGTGCAGCTGTAGTAGTATGTGAAATTAACTCTGCACTTCAATGACAGTCAGTGGTGGTTCAAATGGGATTCTAACCAAACATAAATAACTAGAGCGCAGTGCACTACTTACTGGTGGTGGAGTAAGTAAACTTGACATTTCAAAAATACATAAAGGGCTAGGTTACAAATGAGGCGCAAATGGTTTTGCGCTAGCGCAATTGCGTTTTTGCAAACCATTTTCATTTCCCTGATATTACAAGTGGAGCGCAATCGCCCTTTAGGGTTCAATCCTTACCGCGATCTCAGAGCTCTGGTTGACTGTTTTCCGAAACAAAAAAGTTGCAGAAAACACTTTAAAAGTGCATTGCAAAGCATAGTTACACTCACTTACTGCCTGTTAAAAAAAAATAATTTTTAAATATTGCACAAAAAAGTTATAAGGGCTCAAAGATATGAGATCTCAGGTGTTAGAAAAAAAAGGCAGGCAAATGGCTTTAACTAAGACACATACATAGCTAAAGATTTATATATATATATATATATATATATATATATATGTGTACATATATAGTAATGCATGTATATGTGTATATATTTTTTTACAGTCATATATACACATATAAAAACATTAATATATATGTACACACACATATATATATATATAAGTGAATTAGAACCTTTTGCAATATTTAATATATTTATGCAATATTCATATTTAATAAAGATTTGAACTATGTATTTACTGAAAATATTTCACATTTTACAATGCCCATATGCTATGTTGTTTGCGCAATTGGTGTTTGTTTTTTTCAATGATTTTTTTCTCTCCATTGACTTCTATGGGGAATGTGAAAAGGTGATGGCGTTTGCCCGATTTCAGGTGTTAGGTTTTTTTTCTCCATTGATCTCTATGAGTGAATACGTGCACGCGCACGGGCAAACTTAAGTTAGGTTTTTCGCGCTATTCAGGTTAAAGCTATAAAAAAAGTTTTTTTGGAACTTGCAATAAAAACATTAAAATCCTAGTGGAGTTTTCGTTTACGCAAAAAAAAACTGCACCACTTGTAATCTAGCCAAAAATGTTTTATTATTGCAAGTGAAACATTATTGCAATATACATTCATTATTTATTTTGCAGACTTTTGTTGTAAAATACATCTAAAAAAATGTGTTTGGTTCACTTTCTCCCAGGGAGGCTTGGGTTAATACTTTAAGACAATGTATGCAAGCTTTTGTTTAATTTCCCCTCCCTCCCTAAGCTTCTAGGATGTCACATGCTTTTAAAAGGTAGATTGTCAGTTTTGCACCAGCAATTATGATTGGCAAATCATTCTTTGCAATAGTAACCAAATTGAATCAGTGCTAAACCACCTTAAAGGGACACTGAACTCTTTCTAATTTACTCCTATTATCAAATTTTCTTCGTTCTCTTGCTATCTTTATTTGAAAAAGAAGGCAACTAAGCTAAGGAGCCAGCTAATTTTTGGTTCAGACCCTGGACAGCACTTGTTTATTGGTAGGTTAATATATCTAATCAGCAAGAACAACCCAGGTTGTTCACCAAAAGTGGGCCGGCATCTAAACTTACATTCTTGCTTTTTAAATAAAGATACCAAGAGAATGAAGAAAATGTGATAATAGGAGTAAATTAGAAAGTTGCTTAAAATTGCATGCTCTATCTGAATCAGAAAATAAAAAAATTGGGTTCAGTGTCCCTTTAACGGAATGCAAGAGTACAGGCTACCCCAGTCTGCACATGTGCAAACAGAGTTCGTGCTATATCTGAATATTAGTTTGTGATCAGTTAGCAAAGATTCTTTTGTTTTGAGGGAGTCGGGAGACAGGGAAATCAGTGAAAAGAATAAACATAAAACAATACTCATTTGACAAAATAAAGCAGCAGTTTCCAATGCACAATGATTCTTATATGTGAAGGTTCATAATCATGTAGTTTACAATTTGTGTTTAGTGTCCCTTTAAGATCCCCTCCACTCAATGTATCTCTTTCTTTGGCTATGAAGACAATAGTACATGTAATGTTATGGAGTGGTTAAAACCTGAACTGTTAACAGTCAAATATAAATCAGCACACAGAAGTGTATAATAGTGATACATGATATAAAAGCCAAATTAACAATATACTTAAAGGGATATGACACCCAAACATTTTCTTTCATGATTCAGAAGGAGCATACAATTTTAAACAACTTTCTCATTTATTTCTATTATATATTTTTCTTTGTTCTCTTTGTAATCTTTTGTTGAAAAGCAGGGACGTAAGCTTAGGAGCCGGACCATTTCTGGAGCACTATATAACAGTAGTTTTGCAAGAATGTTATCCATTTGCAAGACCACTAGATGGCAGCACTATGTCATGCCATGTAGTGCTCCAGATGCCTACCTAGGTATCTCTTCAACAAAGGTGGTTAACATCTGGATCCTGTGCGCGGGGGGCGAGCGCATGCACGTGCGTGCTCGCTGCATCATTTTCCTACTAAGTACTTATAGTCATGAGAAGCATACATGAGGAGGGAGTGGGGAAACCAATATTTGGCAAGGGATCTGGGAGGGGGAGGGGGCAGCTACACTTCAAAAAATGTATTTTTAAGATAAAAAAAATATACAAAAATAGAATTTATGCTTACCTGATAAATTACTTTCTCTTACGGTGTATCCAGTCCACGGATTCATCCTTACTTGTGGGATATTCTCAATCCCTACAGGAAGTGGCAAAGAGAGCACACAGCAGAGCTGTCCATATAGCTCCCCTCAGGCTCCGCCCTCCCAGTCATTCGACCGACGGTTAGGAGAAAAAGGAGAAACCATAGGGTGCAGTGGTGACTGAAGTTTTACAAAAATAAATTTGAACCTGACTTAATTGCCAGGGCGGGCCGTGGATGGGATACACCGTAAGAGAAAGTAATTTATCAGGTAAGCATAAATTCTGTTTTCTCTTACATGGTGTATCCAGTCCACGGATTCATCCTTACTTGTGGGATACCAATACCAAAGCTTTAGGACACGGATGAAGGGAGGGAACAAGTCAGATAACCTAAACGGAAGGCACCACTGCTTGCAAAACCTTTCTCCCAAAAATAGCCTCCGAAGAAGCAAAAGTATCGAATTTGTAAAATTTGGCAAATGTATGCAGTGAAGACCAAGTCGGTGCCTTACAAATCTGTTCAACAGAAGCCTCATTCTTGAAAGCCCATGTGGAAGCCACAGCTCTAGTGGAATGAGCTGTAATTCTTACCAGAATAGACAACAAACAAGGATGATGTTTGTCTGAAATCTTTAGTTGCCTTTAAATAGAATTTTAAAGCACGAACCACATCAAGATTGTGTAGCAGTCGTTCCTTCTTAGAAACTGGATTAGGACACAGAGAAGGAACAATGATTTCCTGGTTAATATTCTTATTAGAAACCACTTTTGGAAGGAAACCAGGTTTGGTACGCAAAACAACCTTATCTGCATGGAACACCAGATAGGGTGAATTACACTGCAAAGCAGACAATTCAGAAACTCTTCGAGCAGAAGAAATAGCTACCAAAAACAAAACTTTCCAAGATAACAACTTAATATCTATGGAATGCAAAGGTTCAAACGGAACCCCTTGAAGAACTGAAAGAACTAAATTTAGACTCCATGGAGGAGCCACAGGTTTGTAGACAGGCTTGATTCTAACTAGGGCCTGTGCAAACGCCTGAACGTCTGGTACAGCTGCCAGACGCTTGTGTAACAGGATAGACAGAGCAGATATCTGTCCCTTTAAGGAACTAGCTGACAAACCTTTCTCCAATCCTTCTTGGAGAAAGGACAATATCCTTGGAATCCTAACCTTACTCCACGAGTAACCCTTGGATTCGCACCAACAAAGATATTTCCGCCATATCTTATGGTAAATTTTCCTGGTGACAGGCTTTCTGGCCTGGATCAGAGTATCTATAACTGATTCAGAGAACCCACGCTTAGCTAGAATTAAGCGTTCAATCTCCAAGCAGTCAGTTGCAGAGAAACTAGATTTGGATGCTTGAATGGACCTTGAATTAGAAGATCCTGCCTCGATGGAAGTTTCCATGGTGGAGCCGATGACATGTCCACTAGGTCTGCATACCAAGTCCTGCGTGGCCACGCAGGCGCTATCAGAATTACCGAAGCCTTCTCCTGTTTGATTCTGGCTACTAGCCGAGGGAGAACAGGAAACGGTGGAAAGACATAAGCTAGACTGAATGACCAAGGCGCTACTAAAGCATCTATCAATGCCGCCTTGGGATCCCTGGATCTGGATCCGTAAAGGGGAAGTTTGGTGTTCTGACGGGACGCCATCAGATCCAATTCTGGAATGCCCCATAGCTGGGTCAGCTGAGCAAAAACCTCCGGGTGGAGTTCCCACTCCCTCGGATGGAAAGTCTGACGACTCAGAAAATCCGCCTCCCAGTTGTCTACTCCTGGGATGTGAATTGCAGATAGATGGCAGGAGTGATCCTCCTCCCATTTGATGATCTTGGTTACTTCCTTCATCGCTAGGGAACTCTTTGTTCCTCCCTGATGATTGATGTACGCTACAGTCGTGATGTTGTCCGACTGAAATCTGATGAATTTGGCCTCCGCTAGATGAGGCCATGCCTGGAGCGTATTGAATATCGCTCTCAGTTCCAAAATGTTTATCGGGAGAAGAGATTCTTCCCGAGACCATAGACCCTGAGCTTTCAGGGAGTCCCAGACCGCACCCCAGCCTAACAGACTGGCATCGGTCGTGACAATGATCCACTCCGGTCTGCGGAAACTCATTCCCTGAGACAGGTGATCCTGAGACAACCACCAGAGAAGAGAGTCTCTGGTTTTCTGGTCCATTTGTATTTGAGGAGACAAATCTACATAATGGAAGATAAACAAGGGGCGCCAACATAGTGTGAATCGTTCGAACAACAAATATAAAAGTGATGTGCAAAAAACTACTCACAAGGAAAGTGGCACCTTAAATGAATAAGGTGCGATAAAGCAGGCTGACATTCAAATTCCAGCAGTCAGTACGCTGGAGGTCTCACCCAGAGGACCTGTGGAATCCAGATAGGCGTCTAGAAAGTAGCACCCACGTTTTTTAGGGCCAATGGCCGGACCAGGTGAGCTGCAAGCTGATAGGTGTTCTCCTGCTGCACTCACGCCACCGAGACTTTTCTCCAAAGACGACAGTGTCAGTGTATGAAAGGTTCCGTGGTAAAAGTCCTGTTTCAAAAACAAGTGGATCGTGGAAAGAAGCAAAAATACCGGGTCGTGGTATAAAACAAACAGTATTTATTTTGCAACGTAGATTTGTCTCCTCAAATACAAATGGACCAGAAAACCAGAGACTCTCTTCTCTGGTGGTTGTCTCAGGATCACCTGTCTCAGTTGCAATGTAGATTTGGCAGCCTTCACATAAATTATCACTTTTATACAGGTTACATTTATATCTAATATGAGATTTAGCTTTTAGGGTCTAGTACATCATATTTTCTTATATTTTTTGATATACATTAACAAACACTACCATATGTTGATACCACTACATTATATCTCTCTTATTTCTTTTTTTCTCTTCTTTGTCAGTCTTCAATAATATATTGCATTAATGCAATTTAGACACATATAGAATATGTTATGTTTCCATACACTTATATTTATGTGTATATGCCCATGATGAGCATGTCCACATAGTTGTGTATATGTATGCACTTGTCTATCCGGTTCTAAACCTAATAGTCCAAGCACCTATATAGTTTCATATTATATTATATTTTACATACCTGATTTATATTATTTTCTACGATACACTATTTTGCACATTTCATCTTTTTGAATGTTTGATTATTCATCAATACATACACCTACAATTGTTTATATACATTCTGGATACACTTTTTAGTCTATTTGGTTGTTGTATATGATTGGAAACAATTAATAACATAATTCCCAAATATATTTCCGCCCCAATATATAACATAAATTTTCAAGATAGCTTTACCAATTTCTTGTTCGCCTAACATACAAAAGGTCCCAAGTTCGAGTCCAGTGGAGTCCCAAATATATATATACATATTATTAATCACATAATTCCTAACATATTTCTGCTCCAATATATAACATAAAAATAGCCCTTCAAGATAGCCTTATCAATTTCATGCTCACTTAACATACAGAAGGTCCCAAGTTCAAGTCCAGTGGAGCCATAAAATAAAATATATATATACATATATATTTTTTACAATTTTTATATGTCACTTATTTATAGTAAGCATTTGTCACGAACATTTCTTTTTTAGTTTTATATTTATAAGAAAATTCCTTTTAGTTTGGTTTTAAAAATTAGAGTCATTTATTAAAAAGACCAAATAAGATTATCTTCTAGACATTGTGAGACATGTAGATCAATTTATATATTTTGTATCAATACTAATCCTTTTTGCAAGAAATTCAAACAAGACATAAAGGTAGCCTTTTGATTTTTCCATTGCCTAGCACACATTAGGTCCTGGGTTCGAATCCAACCAGGAGATGAGATATACATATACACACATGTTAATATATGTCCAGTTTACTATGAGATATTTTATTTTTTTCCAGATATATTTGGTAATTGCGAATAGGGTTTTTTATATACTTTTTATTTAAGTGTTATCTGTGTGGTCACAATTGTTCAAACCAATTTATACAATGTATCAAAAGTTAAATGTTTTTGCAATTGCAACATTGTTAATAGAGTTGACCTTTTGTTTCAATTCCGGGTCACTGTGGGTTTAAATAGATCTCTATTGTTAACTATGATTATGCCTGATGAAACGGTCTGGAATAGACTGAGAAACGCGTTGCAAAATAAATACTGTTTGTTTTATACCACGACCCGGTATTTTTGCTTCTTTCCACGATCCACTTGTTTTTGAAACAGGACTTTTACCACGGAACCTTTCATACACTGACACTGTCGTCTTTGGAGAAAAGTCTCGGTGGCGTGAGTGCAGCAGGAGAACACCTATCAGCTTGCAGCTCACCTGGTCCGGCCATTGGCCCTAAAAAACGTGGGTGCTACTTTCTAGACGCCTATCTGGATTCCACAGGTCCTCTGGGTGAGACCTCCAGCGTACTGACTGCTGGAATTTGAATGTCAGCCTGCTTTATCGCACCTTATTCATTTAAGGTGCCACTTTCCTTGTGAGTAGTTTTTTGCACATCACTTTTATATTTGTTGTTCGAACGATTCACACTATGTTGGCGCCCCTTGTTTATCTTCCATTCTAGACACCCTGACCCATCGCACCGCGGGACACAAGAGGAGCACGCCAAACACCTGAACACATCACCGTTCACATATTAGGATTGGACACTTATTTTTTACATCACAGCAATTTTTGGGACATTGATAAGTACTTTTTTTATATATTTTACTAATCGCCACAAATATCATTGTTTATCTGTGATATCTGATTATTTCAATGTATCACTAATATTATACACAAATTGTCCTGAGCACTTGTTTTACACACAATTTATTTTCGTCATTATTATAAAAATTTTTACACATACCAAACACTGTGCTGTTTATAAAAATATTTTTTTTTTTTTTTTTTATTTATGCATACGGGTACAAACCCAATCATAAAGTGGTAGGTCCCACTTTGATAACCTGTGTTCCAAGCGCATCCTCTTAAGTTTTTTCCTCCTCAGGAATTTCTTTTTATAAAATCTACATAATCCCCATTCCACTGTTTGAGCATGCACAGTTGCAGTGGTCTTAGATAAATTCGGGCAAAAGGGACTATGTCCATTGCCGCAACCATTAAACCGATTACCTCCATGCACTGAGCCACAGAAGGCCGAGGAATGGAATGAAGAACTCGGCAAGTATTCAAAAGTTTTGACTTTCTGACCTCTGTCAGAAAGATTTTCATTTCTACCGAGTCTATTAGTGTTCCCAGGAAGGGAACCCTTGTGAGCGGGGACAGAGAACTTTTTTCGACGTTCACCTTCCACCCGTGAGACCTTAAAAAGGCCAGAACAATGTCTGTATGAGCCTTGGCTCTGTGGAAAGACGACGCCTGAATTAAGATGTCGACTAGGTAAGGTGCTACTGCAATGCCCCGTGGTCTTAGAACCGCTAGAAGGGACCCTAGCACCTTTGTGAAAATTCTGGGAGCGGTGGCCAACCCGAAAGGAAGGGCCACAAACTGGTAATGCGTGTCCAGAAAGGCGAACCTTAGGAACTGATGATGATCTTTGTGGATAGGAATATGTAGGTACGCATCCTTTAGATCCACGGTAGTCATATATTGACCTTCCTGGATCATCGGTAAGATTGTCCGAATGGTTTCCATTTTGAAAGATGGAACTCTGAGGAATTTGTTTAGAATTTTTAGATCCAGGATTGGCCTGAAAGTTCCCTCTTTTTTGGGAACTACAAACAGGTTTGAGTAAAATCCCAGTCCTTGTTCTGCAATTGGAACTGGGTGTATCACTCCCATCTTTAGAAGATCTTCTACACAGCGTAAGAACGCCTGTTTCCTTGTCTGGTCTGAAGACAAACGAGAAATGTGGAGCCTTCCCCTTGGGGGAGAGTCCTTGAATTCTAGAAGATACCCCTGAGCCACAATTTCTAATGCCCAGGGATCTGGAACATCTCTTGCCCAAGCCTGAGCAAAGAGAGAAAGTCTGCCCCCTACTAGATCCGGTCCCGGATCGGGGGCTACCCCTTCATGCTGTCTTGGTAGCAGGCGCAGGCTTCTTGGCCTGTTTACCCTTATTGCAGCCCTGCAGGGGTTTCCAGGTTGCTTTGGGCTGTGAAGCGTTACCCTCTTGCTTTGCGGCAGCAGAGGTTGAAGCAGGTCCGCTCCTGAAGTTGCGAAAGGAGTGAAAATTAGCCTTGTTTTTGGCCTTAAACGGTCTATCCTGCGGGAGGGCATGGCCCTTCCCCTCAGTGATATCCGCGATAATTTCTTTCAACTCGGGACCAAAAAGGGTCTTTCCCTTGAAAGGAATATTTAGTAATTTTGTTTTGGACGACAAGTCAGCCGACCATGATTTGAGCCAAAGCGCTCTCCGCGCCATAATGGCAAAACCAGATTTTTTGCCGCTAACTTAGCTAATTGTAAAGCGGCATCTGTGATAAAAGAATTCGCCAGCTTTAGAGCATGAATTCTATCCATGACTTCGTCATATGAAGTCTCCCTCTGGAGCGACTCCTCCAGCGCCTCAAACCAAAAAGCCGCTGCAGTAGTTACAGGAATAATGCAGGTAATTGGCTGAAGAAGGAAACCTTGCTGAACAAACATTTTCTTCAGCAAACCTTCCAATTTTTTATCCATAGGGTCTTTAAAAGCACAACTGTCTTCTATTGGTATATAGTCGTACGCTTAGCAAGTGTTGAAACTGCTCCCTCTACCTTAGGGACCGTCTGCCACGTCTCCCGCCTGGGGTAATTTATGGGGAACATTTTCTTAAAGATAGGAGGGGGAACAAAGGGTACACCTGGTCTCTCCCACTCCCTAGTCACAATATCCACCACCCTCTTCGGGATCGGAAATGCATCAGTGTATACAGGGACCTCTAAAAACCTGTCCATTGTACACAATTTTTCTGGGACCACCATGGGGTCACAATCATCCAGTGTAGCTAAAACCTCCTTAAGCAGGACGCAGAGGTGTTCCAGCTTAAATTTAAACGCTAAGGAATCTGAATCTGCCCGCTGAGAAACTTTTCCTGTGTCAGAAATGTCTCCCTCGGACAGACCATCCCTCACTGCCACTTCAGAGTGTTGTGAGGGTACCACAGATAAATCATCCAAAGCTTCTGATTGCTCATCCTCTGTTCTTAAAACTGATCTATCACGCTTTTTTGGAAAAACTGGCAGAAATGCTGCAAGGGAATTATCCATGACTGCTGCTAATTGCTGAAAAGTAATAGGGCACAATGCACTAGAGGTACTAGGCAACGCTTGCGCGGGCGTAACTGGTGTCGACACATGGGGAGAGGAAGGAGGACTATCCTCATTACCTTCCGTCAAAGAATCATCTTGGGCTACATTTTTAAGTGTCACTGCATGGTCATTAAAATGTTTAGATACCTTAGCACACTTTAAACACAAATGCAATGGGGGTACCGCCATGGCTTTTAAACACATAGAACAAGGTCTATCTGTAGGCTCAGACATGTTAGACAGACTTAGACAGCACTCAAATACAGAAAAGTACACTTTTTGAAAAAACGGTACTGTGCCTTTAAATAATAAAAAGCACACACTTTTTTACCAAATCTCAAAAAAAATCCAATCTTTATGAAATTTACACCATATGATCCTAATACTTTGATTGCACACCAAGTTTCAAGCCAATTAACCCCTTATTGCCCAAACCGGAGCAAATTGAAGCAGGCCACCGGTTTAACACACTACAGCACGATGCCACAGTCTCTGCTGTGGCCCTACCTTCCTTGGGGATTAGTTTTGGAACGAAAATAAGCCTCCCTGTAGTCCTCCTGCAATCTCTGGACTCTACATGTGAAGCTGCGTGAAGCTGTCTTGCAAAAGAACTGCGCAACTGAGGCGCGAAAATTAGGCCCTCTCCCTCTTCACTCCGGAGTTGTGGGGCCTTCCTAAGCCAAATTAGGTGTCTAAAATTATGCCAGGCGTATAAAACCCCTAAAAAGTGTTCCAAACATAATAAACACTTGTGCAAATGTCAGATTATAGTAAAAAAAATAATCGATTTTCCCCATAACAGTGTCCACCAGTGATTTAAGCCCTTTTAACTAAGCCATCCTTCTATACTGAGTCTCAGAATATGGCTTACCTTCCCACATGGGGATTTCTGTCAGTCTTCTAGCATTACCAAGTCTTGTTAGAAAAAAAGTGACTGAGCATACCTTAAGCAGTTAAGCCTGCAAACTGTTCCCCCCAACTGAAGTTCTCCGGTACTCAACAGTCCTGTGTGGGAACAGCAATGGATTTTAGTTACAACATGCTAAAATCTTTTTCCTCTCAGCAGAAATCTTCATCACTTTCTGCCTCAGAGTAAATAGTACAAACCGGCACTATTTTAAAATAACAAACTCTTGATTGAAGAAATAAAAACTACAAATCTAACACCACATACTCTTTACCTTCCCGTGGAGATGCTACTTGTTAGAGCGGCAAAGAGAATGACTGGGGGGGCGGAGCCTGAGGGGAGCTATATGGACAGCTCTGCTGTGTTCTCTCTTTGCCACTTCCTGTAGGGATTGAGAATATCCCACAAGTAAGGATGAATCCGTGGACTGGATACACCATGTAAGAGAAATATTTTTTTTTCAGCAAACTGGGTACTGGCAACTAGATATAGGGGGGAGGGTTAGAGAGCTGTTTGGGGGGATCAGGGAAGATGGGGGCTAAGGGGGTTCCAACAATGCAGAATAACTGTATAAAATGCCTTTTATTTTAGTAGTGGCAGAGTTTCTGCCAGTACTTAAGATGGCAGTGACAATTGTGGGGTGGGGGAAGGAAGAGAGATGTTTGAGAGGGTCAGGGAGGGATCAGGGGGTGGGATGTGTCGGGTGGGAGGCTGATCTCTACACTAAAGCTAAAATTAACCCTACAAGCTACCTAATTAATTCCTTAACTGCTGGGCATAATACAGCTGTGGTGTGCAGGGGCATTTTGCGGCCTTCTAATTACCAAAAAGCAACGCCAAAGCCATATATTTCTGAACAAAGGGGATCCCAGAGAAGCATTTACAAACATGTGTGCCATGATTGCTCTAACTGTTTGTAAATAGTTAGAATTAGTAAAAATTGTGAAAAAGTGAATGATTTTTTTTTATTTGATCGCATTTGGAGGTGAAATGGTGGCATGAAATATACCAAAATGGGCCTAGATCAATACTTTGGGTTGTCTGCTACACTACACTAAAGCTAAATTTAACCCTACAAGCTCCCTACAACCTACCTAATTAACCCCTTCACTGCTGGGCATAATACACATGTGGTGCTAATTACCAAAAAACATAATTTATGCTTGCCTGATAAATTTATTTCTCTTGTGGTGTATCCAGTCCACGGATCATCCATTACTTGTGGGATATTCTCCTTCCCAACAGGAAGTTGCAAGAGGATCACCCACAGCAGAGCTGCTATATAGCTCCTCCCCTAACTGCCATATCCAGTCATTCGACCGAAACAAGCCGAGAAAGGAGAAACCATAGGGTGCAGTGGTGACTGTAGTTTAAATTAAAATTTAGACCTGCCTTAAAAAGACAGGGCGGGCCGTGGACTGGATACACCACAAGAGAAATAAATTTATCAGGTAAGCATAAATTATGTTTTCTCTTGTAAGGTGTATCCAGTCCACGGATCATCCATTACTTGTGGGATACCAATACCAAAGCTAAATTACACGGATGAAGGGAGGGACAAGGCAGGCTTAAATGGAAGGAACCACTGCCTGTAGAACCTTTCTCCCAAAAATAGCCTCCGAAGAAGCAAAAGTACCAAATTTGTAAAATTTTGAAAAGGTATGAAGCGAAGACCAAGTCGCCGCCTTGCAAATCTGTTCAACAGAAGCCTCATTTTTAAAGGCCCAGGTGGAAGCTACAGCTCTAGTAGAATGAGCTGTAATCCTTTCAGCAGTCTCATAGGCTAAGCGTATTACGCTCCGAAGCCAAAAAGAAAGAGAGGTTGCCGAAGCTTTTTGACCTCTCCTCTGTCCAGAGTAAACAACAAACAGTGTAGATGTTTGGCGTAAATCTTTAGTAGCTTGTAAGTAAAACTTTAAAGCACCGACCACGTCCAGATTATGTAAAAGGTGTTCCTTCTTTGAAGAAGGATTAGGACACAATGATGGAACAACAATCTCTTGATTGATATTCTTGTTAGAAACTACCTTAGGTAAAAACCCAGGTTTTGTACGCAGAATCACATTGTAAGGCAGATAACTCAGAGACTCTCCGAGCCGAGGAAATAGCTATCAAAAACAGAACTTTCCAAGATAAAAGTTTGATATCAATGGAACGAAGGGGTTCAAACGGAACCCCTTGAAGAACTTTAAGAACCAAGTTTAAGCTCCATGGGGGAGCAACAGGTTTAAACACAGGCTTAATTCTAACCAAAGCCTGACAAAAAGCTTGAACGTCTGGAACTTCTGCCAGACGCTTGTGCAAAAGAATAGACAGAGCAGAAATCTGTCCCTTTAACCCCTTAACGACCGACGACGTATGCCATACGTCCTCAAAAAAAAAGCACTTAACGACCGAGGACGTATGGCATACGTCGTCGGTTTAACAGAGCACTGGAAGCGAACAGTATTGCAGGCTTGCCTTGAGGTCTAGGCATCCTGCAATACTGTTCCCGAGTGCCGGGACCGGATTGATCACTCCCCCACGAGTGATCACTTCCGGTTTCGCTCCACGTGGAGCCCGGCAGTGTTTCAGAGCATCGGAAGCGATCGGACACGCTTCCGATGCTCTGCTTGTTTGCTAAGTGCCTCGGTGGGTCGAGGCACTTAGTTAGTTGTAAATTAAAATAAAAAATAAAATAAAAATAAAAACGATTAAAATAAAAAAAACACTAAATAGCCCCCTTCACTAGGCATCCAAGATGGCGATGCCCAGTGCATCATGGGGCCTCTGGGGGTGTCCCTAGCCTGCATCATCATAGGGGCAAGCTAGGGTCACCCAATCTGAGCCTCCCACCCTAAAAAAAAAAGTAATAATAAAATACCCCATTTGTCTGATCATGTCAATATTTGTAAATATTGACTATGATCAGTGTGGATCTCCCTCCCTCTCCTCACTTGCCATTTTGTTGGAGAGAGAGAGAGACCTGTATTTAGCAGAGAGAGAGATTTATTTCTTTTATTTGTTAAAAAATATAGAACCAAAGGCTCTTTTCAGAGCCATTAACCCCTAGCTTGCCAGTGATCACTATATATCACTGGCAGTAACATAGGTGCACTTTTTTTTTGCTGCATTTTGCTGTCTGTGCGTTTTTTTAGGGGTTAATTTTGTTGTTGTAATTTTTTAAAAACCCAAAGGCTCTTTTCAGAAACATTTAGTTAATTTAATTTAATTTTCAGAGCCATTAACCCCTAGCTTGCCAGTGATCGCTATATATCACTGGCAGTAGCAAAGGTGCACTTTTTTTTTGCTGCATTTTGCTGTCTGTGCATTTTTTTAGGGGTTAATTTTGTTGTTGTAATTTTTTAAAAACCCAAAGGCTCTTTTCAGAAACATTTAGTTAATTTAATTTAATTTTCAGAGCCATTAACCCCTAGCTTGCCAGTGATCGCTATAAATCACTGGCAGTTGCATAGCTGTACTTTTTTGCTGTCTGTGCATTTTTTTAGGGGTTAATTTTGTTGTTGTAATTTTTTAAAAACCCAAAGGCTCTTTTCAGAAACATTTAGTTAATTTAATTTAATTTTCAGAGCCATTAACCCCTAGCTTGCCAGTGATCGCTATATATCACTGGCAGTAGCAAAGGTGCACTTTTTTTTTTGCTGCATTTTGCTGTCTGTTCATTTTTTTAGGGGTTAATTTTGTTGTTGTAATTTTTTAAAAACCCAAAGGCTCTTTTCAGAAACATTTAGTTAATTTAATTTAATTTTCAGAGCCATTAACCCCTAGCTTGCCAGTGATCGCTATAAATCACTGGCAGTAGCATAGCTGTACTTTTTTGCTAGTTAATTTAGTTAATTAATTTAGTTAATTTAATTTAATTTTCAGAGCCATTAACCCCTAGCTTGCCAGTGATCGCTATAAATCACTGGCAGTTGCATAGCTGTACTTTTTTGCTGTCTGTGCATTTTTTTTAGGGGTTAATTTTGTTGTTGTAATTTTTTAAAAACCCAAAGGCTCTTTTCAGAAACATTTAGTTAATTTAATTTAATTTTCAGAGCCATTAACCTCTAGCTTGCCAGTGATCGCTATAAATCACTGGCAGTAGCATAGCTGTACTTTTTTGCTACTTAATTTAGTTAATTAATTTAGTTAATTTAATTTTTTTTAGTAATTGTTTTCTGTGATACAAAAATGTCACAGAAAAGATATAGTGCTGAGGAGGCGTATGCCATCCTTGCGTCAGAGTCAGATGCCTCTATTTCTGACTCAGACCCCAATTTTGACCCTGCCATGTGCTCAGATACATCACTAGATGCAGTCTCAACTGATAGTGATGTATCTGTGGCTGCTAGCCCCCCTGCCAGCCCCCCTGCTAGCCCCCCTGCCAGAAGGAGGCGTGTTGCTGCCATTGCTGCTGAAGAGTGGGTAACGCCTCATCTCCAGAGGCCAGATATCCCACCCTTCACAGCAAATGCTGGCATAAATATAGATGTGGCAGGTTTTAGCCCCCAGCAGTTTCTGGAAGTGTTTCTGGGCGATGATATATTGGGGAACATTGTCGCCCAAACTAATTTATATGCCCATCAGTTCCGTGCTGCAAAGCCTGGAACATATTTGGCAAAGCAGCAATGGGCCCCCATCAATGTGCCAGAATTCAAAAAATTCTGGGCATTGACTATGCTGATGGGCATCATAAAGAAACCCTCCATTCGCTCCTACTGGAGTACTAGCCCCATCTGCTCTACCCCCATTTTCTCCCAGACTATGTCGAGGAAGAGGTATGAAATGATTCTGCATTTCATGCACTTCAGCGACAACAGCCTGTGCCCCCCTAGGGAGCATCCCCAATTTGACAGGCTGTATAAAATCCGCCCCCTGATAACCCACTTTTCTGCCAGGTTTGCAGAGGCTTATACACCTGGAAGGAATATATGCGTTGATGAATCCCTAATGAAGTATAAGGGAAGGCTGGGATTCAAGCAGTATATTCCTTCCAAACGCTCCAGATATGGGGTAAAGGTGTATAAGCTCTGTGACAGCGAGACTGGGTATACTCAGGCCTTCCGGGTGTATGAGGGAAAGGATAGCCACCTTGACCCTCCAGGTTGCCCAGAACATATGGGAACCACTGGCAAGATTGTCTGGGACCTGATATTACCCCTAATGAACAAAGGGTATCACTTGTACTTAGACAATTTTTATACAAGTGTCCTTTTGTTCAAGCTACTGTATTGCTTTGATACAGTAGCTTGCGGTACAATTAAAAAGAACCGCGCAGGTTTCCCAGGACAGCTTGTACGCACCCGGCTACGAAGGGGGGAGACCTCAGCTCTGCGCCAAGAGGAGCTGTTGGCACTGAAGTACAGAGACAAGAAGGATGTATACCTTCTTACCACCATCCACACAGAGAGGACGGTGGCGGTTTCTGTACGTGGCAGAGCTGAGATCATAAGGAAGCCAGTGTGCATCAAGTCTTATAACCGGCATATGGGTGGGGTTGATCTGGCTGATCAGCTGCTGCAGCCCTACCTAATTATGCGGAAGACAAGGGCCTGGTACAAAAAGGTTGCAATTTACCTAATGCAGATTGCAACCCACAACGCTTTTTTGTTGTTCAAAAAAGCAAACCCCAGAGTTAAAAAGACTTTTTTACAGTTTCAGCTCCAGATTATTACGGGAATTTTGTACCATGATGCACCTGCTCCCCGGGCGGTGATGGGAGAGAGCAGAGTTGGGGCTACCCATTTTATTTTTAAAATCCCCCCTACTGCCACAAAGCAGAAACCACAAAAAAAATGCAGAGTCTGTACCAAGAGGGGGAAGAGAAGGGACACCATATATTACTGTCCTGATTGCCCTGGACAGCCTGCACTCTGCATTGGGGACTGCTTCAAGCGGTACCATACAATGGTCAATTTTTAAAAAAATAAATACATTTGCTGTTACATATATATATATATTTTTTGGTTATGTTTACAGTTAGATGTTTTTTTGTTTTTTTTACTTTTACTGTGCCAGATTTTTACATTTCACTACTCTATTTTTTTCTAAAATTGGGCCTGTTTTTTTTTAAACAAAACCCCTGTCAAACCTATGCATGGGGGACATAGGTGTTCTCAGGGTGCCTTGCAGAAAACAACCTGAAGTATGTTTTTGTAATAACTTACAACAGTCTCTCCTCAATTATAGTCAAAAAGCAATGTGTCTGTAAAAATGAAAATTGAAAAATTACCACCATACACTTTCTCCAATTTTTTGGGCTAAAACGGTTGCTTCAAAGGCATCAAAGCACACCATATACAATACCTTGGGGTGTCAACATTTAAAAAATATACACTTTGAATGCAATAAATAAAAGTGGGGTATGCGATAGGCCCCAAACTAAAGATAGGCCTATCAGAAGAAATACTCTCATTTTTAATAACTAAAATCACAAGTCATAAAATTGTAACATAACCTTCCCAAAATCCTGGCAAACCTATGCATGGGGGGCATAGGTGTACTCAGGGTGCCTTGCAGAAAACAACCTGAAGTATTCTTTTGCAATAACTTACAACAATCTCTCCTAAATCATAGTCAAAAAGCAATGTGTCTGTAAAAATGAAAATTGAAAAATTACCATCATATACTTTCTCCAATTTTTTGGGCTAAAACGGTTGCTTCAAAGGCATCAAAGCACACCATATACAATACCTTGGGGTGTCAACATTTAAAAAATATACACTTTGAATGCAATAAATAAAAGTGGGGTATGTGATAGGCCCCAAACTAAAGATAGGCCTATCAGAAGAAATACTCTCATTTTTAATAACTAAAATCATGTAACATAACCTTCCCAAAATCCTGGCAAACCTATGCATGGGGGGCATAGGTGTACTCAGGGTGCCTTGCAGAAAACAACCTGAAGTATTCTTTTGCAATAACTTACAACAGTCTCTCCTAAATCATAGTAAAAAAGCAATGTGTCTGTAACAATGAAAATTGAAAAATTACCACCATATACTTTCTCCAATTTTTTGGGCTAAAACGGTTGCTTCAAAGGCATCAAAGCACACCATATACAATACCTTGGGGTGTCAACATTTAAAAAATATACACTTTGAATGTAATAAATAAAAGTGGGGTATGTGATAGGCCCCAAACTAAAGATAGGCCTATCAGAAGAAATACTCTCATTTTTAATAACTAAAATCACAAGTCATAAAATTGTAACATAACCTTCCCAAAATCCTGGCAAACCTATGCATGGGGGGCATAGGTGTACTCAGGGTGCCTTGCAGAAAACAACCTGAAGTATTCTTTTGCAATAACTTACAACAATCTCTCCTAAATCATAGTCAAAAAGCAATGTGTCTGTAAAAATGAAAATTGAAAAATTACCACCATATACTTTCTCCAATTTTTTGGGCTAAAACGGTTGCTTCAAAGGCATCAAAGCACACCATATACAATACCTTGGGGTGTCAACATTTAAAAAATATACACTTTGAATGCAATAAATAAAAGTGGGGTATGTGATAGGCCCCAAACTAAAGATAGGCCTATCAGAAGAAATACTCTCATTTTTAATAACTAAAATCATGTAACATAACCTTCCCAAAATCCTGGCAAACCTATGCATGGGGGGCATAGGTGTACTCAGGGTGCCTTGCAGAAAACAACCTAAAGTATTCTTTTGCAATAACTTACAACAGTCTCTCCTAAATCATAGTAAAAAAGCAATGTGTCTGTAACAATGAAAATTGAAAAATTACCACCATATACTTTCACCAATTTTTTGGGCTAAAACGGTTGCATCAAAGTCATCAAACCACTCCATGTATAATACCTTGGGGGGTCAACTTTTTAAATATAATCACATTTATGGAAAACAAATAAATTGGGGTATGTTAAAAGACCCCCAAAAAAAGACGATAGGCAAAGAAAATATGTTAAATGTGAAAAAAAATCACAAACACATGTCAGACATTTGGCATTGCACCGCCCAAACAAGCCACCAAACCTATGCATAGGTGGTATCACTGAACTCAGGAGATGTTGGTGACCACATATTGGTGTCTTCTTTGGTAGTAACACATAACAGGAGCTGTGAATCCATGTCTAAAGTACAATGTATGTGAAAAATAACACAAAGAAATGAATGCCCAATAGTTTGACAAAGACTAGTGGTTGAATTAGTGTATGGAAAGTGTTAAAACACCTGCATTTGAAATACCCTAGGATGTCTACTTTTCAAAAATATATGGTTTTATGGGGGTAAATTACATTGGCCGGCTTCAGAAATGTCTTAAATAGAACATGGGTGCATGGGATGTGAAAATGGGAAGTGTAAAAAATGGAATGCGCTTCCTAAAAATAAGGCCTTCTAGCCCCCAGAGAACCCAACACACCTATACATGGGTGGTATCACTGTACTCAGGAGATGTTGTTGAACACATATTGAGGTGTTTTTTGGCAGTAAACACATAACAGGAACTGAGAATCCATGCCTAAAGTACAATGTGTGTGAAAAATAACACAAAAAAATGACTACCCAAAAGTTTGACAAAGACTGGTGGTTAAATAAGTTCATGGAAAGTGTGAAAATACCAGCATTTCAAATACCCTAGGGGGTCTACTTCTCAAAAATATATGGTTTTATGGGGGTAAATTTCATTGACCGGCTTCAGAAATGTCCCAAATAGGACATGGGTGCATGATGACCGATGTGAAAATTCCAAGTTGAAAAACTGGAATGCGCTTCCTAAAAATAAGGCCTTCTAGCCCCCAGAGAACCCAACACACCTATACATGGGTGGTATCACTGTACTCAGGAGATGTTGTTGAACACATATTGAGGTGTTTTTTGGCAGTAACACATAACAGGAACTGAGAATCCATGCCTAAAGTACAATGTGTGTGAAAAATAACACAAAAAAATGACTACCCAAAAGTTTGACAAAGACTGGTGGTTGAATTAGTGCATGGAAAGTGTTAAAATACAAGCATTTGAAATACCCTAGGGTGTCTACTTTTCAAAAATATATGGTTTGATGGGGGTAAATTCCATTGACCAGCTTCAGAAATGTCCCAAATAGGACATGGGTGCATGATGACCGATGTGAAAATTCCAAGTTGAAAAACTGGAATGCGCTTCCTAAAATTAAGGCCTTTTAGCCCCCAGAGAACCCGACACACCTATACATGGGTGGTATCACTGTACTCAGGAGATGTTGTTGAACACATATTGAGGTTTTTTTTGGCAGTAACACATAACAGGAACTGAGAATCCATGCCTAAAGTACAATGTGTGTGAAAAATAACACAAAATAATGACTACCCAAAAGTTTGACAAAGACTGGTGGTTGAATTAGTGCATGGAAAGTGTTAAAATACAAGCATTTGAAATACCCTAGGGTGTCTACTTTTCAAAAATATATGGTTTGATGGGGGTAAATTCCATTGACCAGCTTCAGAAATGTCCCAAATAGGACATGGGTGCA